>NC_138065.1:11407257-11625045 GCF_964194185.1 Rhinolophus hipposideros
TTTTAAGGAAGGCACAGCTCACAGTGGCCCATGCAGGGAACAAACCGGCAACCTTGGTGTTATCAGCACCACGCTCTAAGCAACTGAGCTAACCGGCCACCTCTGATTATGTATTTTAATATGTGTATGATACTACAAAGGTAACAATGCCTAGAACACAAGAGACTCTTAGGATGGACCTGGGCAGTATAAACTCCAAACTGTATAAAAAATAAATCATTCCTCAAAAAATTATGAATAGAATTACCACATGACCCAGCAATCCCTCTCCTGGGTATCTACCCAAAAAATCTGAAAACATTTATACATAAAGACACGTGTGCTCCAATGTCCATTGCAGCTTTGGTGGTGGCCAAGACATGGAAACAACCAAAATGTCCTTCGATATACAAATGGATAAAGAAGTTGTGGTATATATACGCAATGGAATACTATTCGGCAGTAAGAAAAGATGATATAGGAACATTTGTGACAACATGGATGGATCTTGAGAGTATGATGCTAAACGAAATAAGTCAGACAGAAAAAGCAGAGAACCCTATGATTTCACTAATATGTGGTATATAAACCAAAAACAACAAAAGAACAAGACAAACATGAGAAACAAAGGTCGTTTTTTGCAGGTCATGTAAAATGCTCTGGGACTCAGAGCACCACTAAACACAGACAATAGTTTAGTGGTTACCAGAGGGTAAGGGGGGTGGGGGGAGGGAGATGAGGGTAAGGGGGGTCAAATATATGGTGATGGAAGGAGAACTGACTCTGGGTGGTGAACACACAATGGGATTTATAGATGATGCAATACAGAATTGTACACCTAAAATCTAAGTAATTTCACTAACAATTGTCACCCCAATAAATTAAAATAAATAAATAAATAATAAAAATAAATATATATCAAATTCTGCCTATGATATTTGATAAATGACTATTTGATGTGAATAAGGAATGACAAACTAGTTATGAAAGGAAATTGTTGAAAGAAATTCACTACCCCTTTCTGATTAGACAAAGTCTATGCCTTCTTGCTTTTCCCTGCCTCTATTTACCTGCTCTCACTACTGCCCCCCCTCCCTCCTTATCTTGGCCTCGGAACCCAGGCCATCCTTTAAGGTGAGCAAGAGATAACTGCTTCTGGAAAGCAGTAGCATGTCTGCTGGTAAACCATGTATGGGGCACTTTTCTTCCTAGTTTCTTCAAGAAAGACACTTTTTTCAAAAGGTGAATTTTACAGTATTGTATCTCAATTTAAAAAAGAAAGGTAATTTTCATGCTGGAAGAGAAAGAACAAATATAGGTAAGAAATGTAAAATGTCACTGGGGTGAGATAATACGTGATGTTCTGCCACTTTGAACAAATCAAGATTTCTAGTCCTAAACACTGAAAGAGAAAGAAACTGCCAAATGTGACTGCAAGGCACAAATGGAAATACAAACATCATCGGTAGTCAGAAAAGTGTCAGATATGAAATGTACTGATTTTCAAGTGTGAAAAAGGATTGCTTTTAAAGATAGAAAATTGACCAAACCTGCTTCAAGTAGTTGCCTGTCTAGAGAGTTAAGATTGAGAAATAGAGCAGGATTAATTTTTTTTCATTACAATTATTTGGTACTACTCTGAAATTACATCCATACGATACAATAACTAAATTTTACCCCAGAAATGTTTTTCATGTGGGAAAATAAAATGAGACATTTCTAATGATGGTCTGAACATCTTCAATGATCCCTGGAAATTTCTGGCGTGGATTAAACAATGTTTCATGTACACTTAAAGGAATCGACCCTACGTAGGTGCCAAAATAGGTCCACATGAGCAATTTCATTAATCAACAAATATTTCTTGAGCACCTACTGGGTCCCAGTTATTGTGTAAGGCACTAAGGATGAAGCAGAAATCAAAACAGGCCCATTCCTGCCCCTTGTGGAACTCTAGTTAGAGGAAGACAAATGATAACATTACAGCATTACAACTTGTGCTGAGTGTTGTGAAAGAACACACAGGGATTTATGCGGGTACGTAATTAGGGAAACTAGCCTCACTGCCGCAGGGAGCAGTGTCAGAGAAATCGTCTGTGAGGGAGCAGCATGTAATCTGAGCCCTGAAGGATGAACAGAGTTTAGGTAGGCAAAGTGTGGTGAGGGCTACAGAGAAAATCTGAAAATAAAATCCAAGTGAAGAAGGCATGAGGCAGCCATCGACGTGGCATGCTAGAGGAAGGGAGACAAGGCTGAGGTGGCCGGGACAGTTAACAGAGGGAGGATGTGAGAATGAGACTGTCCAGGTTACTAGGGGTCATGCCACACAGGCACTAATTAATGCTGTTTCCTTTTTTGAAGGGATTACTGGACAGGTAAATGATTACTGGACAGGTACAAAGACACGCTAAATTTGTTTTCAGGAAGACAACTGATCAAAATACTTGGGATGAACTACACTTAGTTCTATAACCAAATTTTATCCAAAATCCACCCACTTCTCCCTACCTTCCGGCTCTTCCCTAGATCAGGCCTCCACCTTCTCTCCCCTGGGCCACAGTTTTCACTTTACCTCCCACAACCCATTCTCTATACAGCAGCTGGAGTGATGTAAAAACTAAATCATCCCATTTGAATCCATTGCTTAAAATTCTTCAATGGCTTCATTGGTCATAGGCTGGGCTCTCTACAGATGTGGAGACTGAGTATGGGATCAAAGATATTGCTTAGGGTTTGATACCTGGGAAAGAAAAGGGGAGGAAACAGGATTGGGCAGAAGAATAAATCAGTGATGCAGACTCAACAAAGCTTTGGCCAACCTATCAGGGAGCTCTGAAAAGGGTACTGTCGGTCAGAATTGCCCAGATCAAAATAGCTGAGCCTTCTCTCTCTCTCTCTCACACACACACACACACACACACACACATACGCGCGCGCGCGCCTCTGCAGACACAGATGTGGTTTGCCCCAGGAAGGAAGTGTCCTCAGGCAGCCATGCTCTCTACAGCAGAGGCAGACGCTGAAAGAGTTGTCAGCTTAAGGCTGGGCCTCCAGCCATTCCTTAAAGGGAGAGCTGGCTGTGACATCTCCTTACCTGTCTCACCATTGCATTTAGAATTTTAGGACTTAGACCCTAAACGGAACTGGCTCCTGTCTGCTTCTCCACTTGCTTCTGGTCACGATTTGCTCTCGGTTCACTAGCCTTCCTGTTTTCTTGAAGTTCACCCTCCTCCCCAGGGTCTTTGCGCTTTGCCCGCTTGTCTGGAACGTTCCACTCCCAGGCTTCACATGGCTAGCTCCTTCCAAACTTGTCTGCCTCTCTCCTCCTTATTCCCCATCTGTTTCATTTTTCTCATGCTCTTCAAAAAAATTATTGAAGTTATTTTTGTTTACATGCATCTTATCAACTAGAATGCAAATTCCATGTGAAGGTGTGGATCGAATCTGTTTTGTTCACTGCTCTATCCCCGGGCAGTACCTGAAACATACTAGTAGAACTTCCGTAAATATTTGGTAGATTGAGTAGGATCAGGTGCAGGAATGTACGTTAAATAATACTACAGATAGCTCCAGTTTCAGCTAATTGAACAACCTGCCCAAACAATATTTGTCAGTGCATTAAGGTTAACCTGAAGGGAGATTTCTAGTTGGCTGACACAAACCTGGCTGGTCCTGTCAAATGGGTAGAAAGTCAATGATTTGTGTAGAAAGAAATGGTCTGGTAACACAAAGCTGGGAATATTTTGGTGGTTAATATATTGGATGACACATTTCAGATTCAAAAGGACCTGCAAGTCTATCAAAACAAGGATGGTGAATTAATTGTGGCGTATTCTTTGTACAATTAACTATTGTGCTGCAACGAAATGAGTGAACTTCTCCTATCTGCTTTCCAGGAACTTGCGGGGCGGGGGTTACGGGGGGGGGGGGGGTGCAGGAGGGAGGGAGGAACCCAGACAGATCAAAAGACAGTATATGCTGCATGAGTCTATTTCTAAGGATTTCGAAACCAGGCAAACGATTCTGTGGTTCCCTTGAGGAAAGAGGAAGGGGCAGTGATTGGGAGGGAGCATGAGGAAGGCTTTTGAGGTGCTGCTAATGTCTATTTCTTGACCTGCGTGGTAGCTATGTGGATGTGTTTATTTTGCAATAATTCATTGATCTGTGCACGCTTCCATGTGTATTATACATCAATTTTAAACGTAACAGAAAAAAGACCTGGGAGATGTATTGAATTAAAAGCTCAATGTATAGCTCCTGATTTTGAATGAGTTTTAATATTTTGCCAGGATTATAACTGCTGTTGATTTGCAGTAATCTTTATTATAGTTAAGTAGTTTCCTTTGATCGCTTATTTCATAAGTTTTATTAGAATGGCTGCTGAATAGGCTGTAATACCTACTGCTGCAGAGATGTGGCGTAAAGGGTATTTCATGTGTTGCTATTAAAATATAAAGTGTGACAGGCTTTTTGGAAAGCAACCTGGTAACAGCTATTATGTAAAAAATATTTATACCCTTGACCCAGCAGTCTCAGTGGTGGGAATCTAGTCTACTGAAATAAAAACACTCGTTTCAATAAAACTGTTGAAGTAAAAACATCATGAAACATGTTCAAGGATATTTATTAGAGCAGCGTCTTAAGTGGCAACACACACACACACACACACACACACACACACACACACACTGGGGGTGCTAAAAATATGTATACATATGACTTGTATTCATCTTTTGTTATTGGTATATATTACAATTTTAATACAGTTTTTTCCTTTCTTAAAATGTGTATACATTTTTTTGGCACCCTCTGTATTGTAAAATACTATGCATGCCCATCAATAGGGGAATGGTTGCACAAATTATAATCCATCCACATTTTGGAACACCCATTAAATAGAACGAATTTATACTCTGCCATGTGACTTAAAGGGATTTTACACAAGAAATTATATTAAGTAAAAGAGACAAAAATGTAGTCACTTTTTAAATGACAAAAAAAGCTATATTGAATATGCATGTGCTTGTTATTCGTCTATATATGATTACTCATGTATGAGCATGGAGAAAAATGTCAACCACTCGGTTATAAAATGATTACTGGAGGCATAAGAGCCGATGGGATGACAGAGGAGAAGGAGGAAGAACCAAAGGATTTTTTGAAAGCTCCGTTGAGCCAAACTCCTATCGCAGGTGAAAAATCAAATGCCGTCCCAGGGACACTTAAAAGATTGCACTGTGTCCAAATCAAGGGGAGTAACAATCAGTGTACTGGAAACTATTCTGATCAAATCGAGCACATTCTATCAATTTCTGGACACCACTAAAAACAAATTTTGTTTTTGTCTTCCCCAAAAAAGAAATAAACTGTTTTTCTTGTTATCAGAGGGATGGTTAACAATTAGGCAAGTCTGGGTTCCAATTTCTTTCTTTCTTTTCTTTTTTTTTTTAAGGAGGGCGCAGCTCAAGTGGCCCACGTGGGGATCGAACCGGCTACCTTGGTGATATCAGCACCACGCTCTAACCAACTGGGCTAACAGGCCGCCCCTTCAATTTCTTTTTAGGCACTTACTTAGCTGTGTGCCTTTGACAAATTATTTAATTCCTCTATGCCCTTGTTTATTTATCTGTACAATGGGCTAATTACAGTTCCTATCACTCGGGGTTATTGTAGGATAATTATATATGCATGCCAGGACTGGCATCTGAAATAAACTCAAAATAATTAATGTGGTCACTATTATTAAATATACATTGTGAAAATTAGAATTTACATATAAGAAAGACAATAAATAACATAACCATAATCTTCCTTTCAGAGTTAACTACTGTTGACTTTTGGATGTTTATGCACTTATTCAAGGTGACCTGAAAACTCCTTACAGACCTGGTGAAAGCTTAGTTGGGACGAATGAGCAGCCACCAAATGTGTGAAGGGTTGTCCTGTGGAAGAGGGGTAGACATAATCTGTGAGGCTCCAAAACAAACACAGCAAGAGGAAAGGGTTATGACGAGAGCTGTCAAGCACCAAAACGGACCCAGTCTTGGCTGGCGACCATTTGTCAAAAAAGTTATGGAAGAAATGTCTGCGTTGGATGACGAGTCAAGCTACACGACTTCTAAAACTTTCTAACATTTTATGATCAAGAAATACTTTCTCGGTATATATATATGTATTAGACCCACAGTCCTCATAAGACAATTTGTGTGGCTCTTACTATCAAATACTGGGTGGGAAGGACAGTTCATAGGTCAGGTAGAGGACCTGTCCCTCATACAAAACTGAGAACGTGCAATTCCACCAATCAATCCCATTCGATAAAGAGAAATAAATCAAAGAGAGGGGTGGGCCTGGAAAGAGTTTACATCTTATCTTCAGGTACTGTTTTCTGCTTTAATAGTCGTGGTCTTTTCCTGGGAAAAGTTCCTGATCTGGAAAAAATTCATAGTAATTACTCAAGGGAAAGGAAAAAGAACAAACAAACAAACAATACATTAATGTGGTTGGAAAAAATCTAAGAACGTGGTGTTGGTGGGCGAGAACACTGAAGTTCTGCGAAAGACCCACCCAAGTGCTTTTGATGTTTGACCAATTATTATCTTATTATTCTTCCTGCTATAGATGCAGCTGCAATTTATGTAACAGGATGTTTAAAAAGATTAAAGAGAAGCTGTGGGAGGGTTCTGAGGTGATAAAGAGTTCCTAAAATATGTATTTATGAACGTTTAGAATATAAGTTCCTGTACAGTCTTAGAATAAATCATCCATTTGTTTTTCTTTTTTCTTAAAGAAACAGGTAAAATTTGTATTTCAATCTGACTGCTTCCTGCCTACAAGTGATATACAGATAACAGAGCAAAGCTAGGAAACAAATAGAGCAAAGAGAGGTTGGTGATTCACTCTGTGATCCGTGCTAGTTTTTAATCAACTTTGACTTTGGGGTCCAAAATATTTTATCCCTATAGTCAATAACTGTTTGGAATTTATAATATTTGGATTAAGCACGCTCATCAGAAAATGGATTATTCTATTGTTCAAGCAGGAGAGTTGTATGGAATTTGTGACTGCAATGACTCAATGTAAAGAAACAAATAATTTTTGGTAGAGGAGTTCCTGGAATTGAAATTAAGATGGGTTGAAGTGATTTAGGATTAGAAGAGTGTTGTATAGGTGCCTCAAACATAAGCAATGACTCACTGGTATTCAAGACATTCTGCCATGTGGGCTGCTTCCCAGATCTTACATCATAAATTTGCACTCAGTACCCAATGAAAGGGTTTTGAGGCATGTCCTCAGAACTTCTGACGTTAGTCGTGAATAAGCTACCTGTTAATTTCAATTTTCTCCTAGCAACCTAAGCCAATGCCTAGTGTGTGCTCTCTCTCTCGCGCTCTCTCATTTACCATTCTTTTTCTGAAATTTTTTTCTCTGAGAGTAAGTTGTAGGCATGATGCCCTTTTCCCCTAACTACTTCCGTATGTGTTTCCTAAAAACAAGGACATTCTCTTTTTTAAAAAACTTTTATTTAAGTGTGTTTTTCCAGGACCCATCAGCTCCAAGTCAAGCAGTTGTTTCAATCTAGTTGTGGAGGGCGCAGCTCACAGTGGCCCATGTGGGGATCAAACCGGCAACCTTGTTAAGAGCAGCGCACTCTAACCAACTGAGCTAACCTGCTGACCCAAGGACATTCTCTTTCATAATCACAGCACAATTATGAAAATTAAGAAGTCACGCTGTTCAATAATATCTAATCTACAGACCTCATTCAAATTTTGTTGGATGTTTCCAATAATGTCCATTAAAGTAAAATTCCAGATCATACCTTGTATTCAGTTAGCAAATATCGTTATTTTAGTCTCATTAATCTGGAATCGATTTTCCTCACAACCAATCTGGAAGAGCTGCTTTAAGATCCTGATGGCTCAGCGATTTTATGGAAACTACTCTTTTGGCTTTGACATGTCCTTTATTTTAGCTCCTTTTCCCTAGGATTCAAACACGAATCTGGTCCATGCCCAGAATCACTTTCTTCTTCCAACCCTGTCTTGTGGGCCTCTCTTCCATTAGGATGAGCTTCCTTAATCCTTCACATACATGGAACCAGGTCCTCCAGACACATCCCATACTATACTATCAGCTTAAATTCTCAAAATGCCCCCATCACATTTGTTATTCTCTTAAATTTTCTGCATTAATGGTTTCATTCAGAAACTCTCTCGAAGACAGACTAGACCACAGAAGCAGCACAGAAATAAAAGGACTGCAATCCAACCCCGAGGATTTCATCCAAGGAAAAGAACTCCCTCAAGATTTTCCTGGCTGGTGGAGACAGAAGGAAGCCGGGAGAGCCTCTAGTGTGAAGACTGCGGGGGGCCACATTTGATCACAATGGATACTATTGTCCTGCAAGCCTCTTGGAAAACCATCATCAGGGTGTGGATGTTGTTTTTCCAACAGGATAACAGACACCTAATCTATTTCTCCCTGATGCCTTGAAGAAGGACTGGCCAGGTTAGCAAAGTACTCTGTGGCTATGAGCCTCAAGGGTATTAACTGATTTGTGCGTAGAATAAGCCCAAGAGTTAATGACCTTGAGGTCATTCATTATACCTTTCCCTTTCTATTGAGCTAGCTAGTCACAGACTAGTTACATCTGAGCATTTTATTAAGTTGATATTTTAACAACATGTAATTATTTGTGCTGAGATAAAAATCTCCTGATTACATGAAAGATGAACATGCAAGACTGGTGATTCTGAATTAAAGCCAGTGTGTGAAATCTGCAGCATGACAGATCTTAACAACAGGCTCTCTCCTGTGGTGACTGACCGGGTTTCCTCTCCCACAACGGAGGCCTCCTGAGGGCAGGGAGCTTTGCTCTGGTCATTGCTCTATTCCCAGCATGCAAGTACCTGACTCATACCGTGTCTCCCCGAAAATAAGACCAAGCCAGACCATCAGCTCGAATGCATCTTTTGGAGGAAACATTAACATAAGACCCGGTCTCATATTATAGTATAGTGTATAAGACCGGGTCTTATATTAAAATAAGATCGGGCCTTATATTAATATTTGATCCCAAAAGGCACAATAGAGCTGATGGTCCAGCTAGGTCTTATTTTCGGGGAAACATGGTAGCAGGAGCTCAATAAATATCTGCTGAACAAATGAAAATGTCTGGTGGCGTAACAGGAGGAAATTAGAACTTACTAAGTAAAATCCTGAAGGAATCATTGCCTAATTACCAGTATTCCAAACAATATCAGTGACAGTGCTAAGGATGAACGCCGACTGGTACGAATGTGGCCTGAAGAATCAAACCTCCCCTCCACCTCCAGTAGTTCAAAGGTGGAGGGAGAGGCTTAAGTCTTGCCAAGCACTTACCTAGATCCTTAAAGGAACATTTAAAAACTTCATGTGTCTGGGAATAGCTAAGTGAGTGAACTATTATAACTTTAAGATCCAAGGGGCAAAGTTTAAAGGTACAAGGGGAGGAAAGGAGATATGTTCACATATTACACAGGGTACAGTAGTCCCCCCTTATTCACAGGGGACATTCAAAGACCCCCAGTGGGTGCCCGACACCACGGACAGTACTGAACCCTATATATGCTATGGTTTTTTCCTATACATATACACCTATGATAAAAATTTAATACATAAATTAGGCACAGTAAAAGGTTGACAATAACTACTAATAAAATAGAACAATTATAACAATATACTGTAATAAAAGTTAGGTGAGTGTGCTCTAACTGATCTGGAAATTGACATGGCTATTAAGTGACCAGTGTGCAGGGAGTGGACACAGCATAAATACGCTGGACAAAGGGATAGTTTCATGTCCTGGGTGGGACAGAACAGGACGGCGCAAGATTTTATCACTCTACTCAGAATGATGCACAACTTATAACTTATGAATTGTTTACTTCTGGAATTTTCCATTTAATATTTTCAGACCTCGTTTCACAGCGGGTAAGACAAGGGGGGGGGACTACTGTAATTAGGAAAATGTGTATCTTCCTCCTTATGAGTTTAGCTACGAGGATCTCAAACTGAAATGTTTTCAGAGGGCAGGCCAGCACTCTGAAGCATTCAGATGTAATATAACGGGAGGAGTACAGACTGGAGAGAAATGGGAAACACACGCCTCTTCTAAAGACGTTAAACATCATTGAAAGACACCACCAACAACAAAACACCGTGACGGTCTGGAATGTTGATGAGATGAATGCACTTTATAGGCAGTTTGAGAGCGTTAGTTTGGATTTCATATTATCTCTGTCATTTAACATTTGCCCTTGAAAGCTGTGTATGTGCTTCTGTGTCACTGTGCTCCAGCAGTTATTGTCTGGATAACTTTAAGGAAGAAGAGGAATATCTGCTCCTCACAGCGGTGAGGAGACTTAAAACAGGGACCACACTCGGAGGGCCCATGGGCGCCCTGGACTGGTCTGTGGGAGCTGCCTGAAGCATCTGGGTTTTCTTCACCGAATAACTCGGACTGAGAGAAATGAACTGCTAAAAGCAGCAAGAAGGCCAGCCCGGTGGCTCAGGTGGTTGGAGCGCCGAGCTCCTAATGCCGAGGTCACCAGTTCGATTCCCACACGAGCCAGTGAGCTAAGTTGTAAACAACAGCTCTCCCTGGAGCTGGGCTGCCGTGAACCGGAGGTCGAAGTGAGTGGCCGGCAGCCAGCGTGAACTGCCGTGTGCTGCCGTGGGCTACTCTGTGTTGCCATGAGCGGCCAACCATTGACAGGCGACTGACTGCCTTAGCCAGGGGGACTGACTGCCTTAGCCAGGAGAGCCTGTTGTACAAGGCTCATAATACCAGCGTCGGCCAGGGAGCTGTGTCCTACACAACTAGACTGAGAAACAACGGCTTGAACCGGAGTCGGGGCCGGGGAGGCGGAAGAAGTGGGGGGAAAAGAGCAGCAAGAAAGCGTTCCTGGAATGAGACCAACTCCACGGGTAACGACGAGAACATCCCAAAGGCAGGTGCAGCAGAGGTTAGAAAATGGCAGGACTCTCAGACCTGAGGGTAGGGTAGAAAGATTACAGATTAGGTTATCTACAAAGCAATTTCCTGGGAAGAGCGTCATGTCGTTAGCTTTCCTCAGACCATTAAAAAGGCCATTTAGCAAGACTTCCATTGATACACTAAAACTAGGATGTACAAAAAATATATAACTTGATCAATTAGTATCACTAATCTCATTTTGTTCTCCATTCTCTGACTTCCTCTTATGGTTGCAGGGGTGCTAGGGCACTTAATTTTGCTGGCCTCCCTCCTGCAGTCTTTCGTGAGTTCACCAGGCTGAAAGCAGTGTGACATGAGAAAGTTTAGAGTGGAATATGGACTTTACTCTTGAATAGCAGGTCTACTGGCCTTGAGTCTAAACTTCTAATTAAGGGTAAGTATTGATGGACGTCCAGGGAGGCAGCTTCCATAGAGTTCCTACCTATCAAATGCACTATGAGTTGTGTGATTATAGCAAATTTCATGTCCAGTTTAAATATTTTCCCCCTTCCTACATTGTGATTTACTCAAGTTATTCCAACTATTCGCTAAGTCCAAGAGACATACACCAACCACCTACCTTGTGTGGTGGGAATGTGGAGATTAGGGATGAACGGGTACAGAGAAGTGTGCCCTACTTCCCTGTACTCCTGTGCTACACTCATCGCAGGGAACAACATCTGACAAGAGAACTGTGTCCAGGAGCTCCAGACACAGTTAATTGAGGGTGACCCATGATGGAGGAAATGGCTGGTGAAGAGCACATGACGCATTGGACACCTGGGAAAAGCATATAATTTCCAATGAGGAGGGGGACAACTTATAAGGAACATAAACTAATGCCCCTTCTCCTTTCTCCACTTCTACTAAAGTAAGGAGGTCAGGATAATTCTAGGATTGATTGTGTTAAGCCCTGTTCTTTTCGTGTGCATTAAAGTCATAACAGAGGATATGACTTGTTATTACATTGCTGAGATGTCGTAGGGGTATAGAGGATGACTGTTCATTCTTCAACAGCCTTCCGTCAGCCTAAAACAGCTTTGCACGTCATTACTGTTAAACAGAGCTTATGAGGCTGTCTGTAGCTAAAATAATCATATTTTACAAACTGAAAAATTTCTGAACGTCATGATCTGAGGAGTAAAGGACTTTTGAGATAAAATATGTAAAATCTGGACTTTTCTGGATAATTTAGGACATATGGGTTACCACAACTGAAACACACAGGCAAACTCATAGACATGTAATGACCTTCATACTCTTGCAGTAGTAATTCGTTTTGGCCTCTCCTAACTTAAGAGCTCATAATAAAGGATGAAGTTCATTTTGCCATCTCTGAGTAAAGATTAAAAAGGTTTTAAATCAGGGGATGGGTCGGACTGGCTACCTTCTCTTTTTCAGTTCTGGGTGATTTTTTGGTAATCTACAGAAGGACGCGTACACAGCCACGACAGTGGGAAAGTTCCTGCTCCTTTCTTTGCTTCTGCTTTTCAATTATTAAATGAGTTTTGGCCAAATGATTCAGGAGGTTGTTTGTCAAGTGAAGGCCTACCCTTCTGAAATTTGGTCCCAGCTTTTCCTAGACATAGACCTAGACCCAACTGCATAAAGTCTTCTAATTGACTCCTAATATCAAAGATCAATGTGTAAAATATTCCGAGAGGTGAATGAATCTGTGTCCATGTTCTCCCGTGAAGGAGACTAGCAAAGGAGAACTGAGACCTCCGCTTTAAGAATGAAGGCCACTGTATGTCAATTACACTTTAATTAAAAAGTATATGTATGTGATGGAAGGAGAACTGACTCTGGGTGGTGAACACACAATGGGATTTATAGATGATGTAATACAGAATTGTACACCTGAAATCTATGTAATTTTACTGACAATTGTCACCCCAATAAATTAAAAAAATTTTTAAAAAAATGCTAAGGCTACTTAGAAAATATGAAAACTAAAGAAAATATTACATGAGTTTCGTTTGTATGGGATCTTCAATTTTTAATATTAAAAAAATTAAAGCTAAAAGATAAAGCATGAAGGCCATATTCTACTCACACATGTTTCTATTGTTTGGCCTAGTGAACTTTTACCCACAAAAGTCTTTCTTTGAACAGTCTGATCAAAAACAAGGTCTTTAAATTTTTTTTTTTTTGATTGTTTACTTACAGTCAAACCTTTAGACAGGAGGCCAACTCCTGGTGGTTTCAAATAGGTTAACTCTGGACTGAAGAGATTTTTCAGAATTCCGCAACTTTCAAACAAACCCATGAATGATGCCAGTATGCTTGACTTTATCTGCTCTTCTCAAGTTATTTCCTCTCCCAGGGAGCACCTCAGGGGTGGTATGGATTTATGAGAATGATGTTAGTGGGTCATCTTTGTCCAGTCTGAAGTGAGGAGTGCAGCTGACTACGCAGTGACCCACAGATTTGGGCTGCAGTGGTTAGATCTGCGAAGCAAGAAGAGAAGGGTAGAAAAGTCAACAGAGTCATAGAAAATGTGACTCCATGTTCCTTTATTCATTTGGAGCCTTCTTCTTGTGAATATTTATCTACTGCTTGTTCAGTATAGGATCAAGGGTAAAGTTATAAGGGAAAAACGATTACTGTCTTCAAAGTCTCCTTCTTGTATTTTAGGAATGACCTGTTCCTGGGCTTCCCTGAGAAAATAAAGTTCAGATGCACATTTTGTCCAAGTAGTTCTGCAGTATTTGAGGAACCATAAGAATAGGACTGTTTTGGTTTATTTTTTTTTGACAAAATGGGTAGTAGAACAAAGAGAAGACCATTGTAAAATTGTTTGAAAATGAGTATTTTAACTTCAAACTGCTGGTAACGCTGGCAAATCAATTGATTGATTTTTGTAATGCCGCACTTTACAGTTAGGAAATGTTTCCAGAACTCCCGAGCATTTGGAACACAGTCCAGGGACTAGATATAAATGAGTAAACAGCAATCAGAAAGTACATGCACTTTGTTCCTTAGGACATTTAAGTGCCTTCACATAGTACTCATCTGTGTATAAAATAAAGGGGTTAAGTATGCAGACCAGAAATACTGAGAGCAGACAGCAGAGTCTGCTCAGATGACCTCCAAGAAAATGAAACTGGCTAGAGCTATGTAGCCCGGACAATAACCCTGTTGGTTATTAACAACAATGATAAAATACCATTGATTGAGTGCTTATTATGGTCTACTAGGCTCTACTCCATGTAGTAGGTATAAATATTGTCCCCAATTTACAGTTGAGCAAACAAAGACATAGACTAAGTAACCTTACATGTTATAATTGAAAGAAACAAGTTCAAACCCACTTCTGTCAAAACTTTAAGTCTCAACTACTTCACCTTATTGCCCTTCCAATTTTTTGCTGATGTATTTCTTTAAAAAGACAAATCTATAATTCATATTGCCTGAAAAAGAGCATAGGAAACTATGTAATATGTTTTAGGACCTTTTAAATCTAATATGCATAAATTTTTTGGTATCTAAAAAACTTCAAACATCTAGAAATTTCACTTATGTGTAAAAGGCAAGACCTTCATTTACTCACGTGTTGGTTCAATGAAGGTTTGATTGCGTATCTTTTATGTTTGTCTCAACTGTGCCTTACACGACCCATTTTATTCAAAACTTGCTCAGCGCGGGGATGATCAACTTATCACCATTTATTTACATGGGACTTTTCCCAGTTTTAGCACCCTAAGCCCAGCACCCCAAAAGACCCATCAGGCCCGGAAAAATCAGCAGTCGATCACTCTAACTTCACAGCACATATAGGTGCTTTAAGGTTGCTTCTGAATGCCAGTAATGTTATAAATAGGACCTGACAGGTCCTCTCTTGGGGAGAAAGACAACTTGTTCAGTTTCTGTTTCCGTGGGAGCACCTCAGGTGAAGAGGAAACTTTTCCCTGAAATCTCATCTCATTTTTAGTTTTCTGTCACTATTACACAGCTCCTTTGCATTCTGAATTAAAAATCTTTCTCAATGAAGCTTCCACCCACTTTTCTCATCCTATCCCTTGCTACTATATGGAATGAACTGAATCCTTTCCCCATGTGGTTGCACATTAAATACTTAAAGAAATCAATCCTGCCCCACAATATTTTCATCTTCCAACATAGCTAACTTTTCACCGTTTCTCATTTTCTTTCACTGTAACGATTACTCTCTTCTTGAATACAGTTCAGTTTGACAGTATCCGTTAAATTGTAGTTTCTAGAATTCTAATCAGCAGAGTGGATGTGTCACCTCCTTTGTTCTACAATCCATGCTTCCTTTAATTCAGCTTAGTATCTTAGTACTTTTCTTGACAGCATTAACTCAGAGTAAGATCCTATCTACTAACACTTCCAAGAATTTTTCTTACGTGCTTCTGCTGGGCTATATTGCTTATCCTGTACATGCAGTTATTCAGTTCTTTTTTTCTAGCATGAACTGAAGTGCAGGATCTTACATTTAACTCTATTAAACTTAATATTCAACCCCCCCCCTTTTATAAATCACCATTTGCAACATTTATTCACAGGTCTGCTGAGCATACTTGCATGTCAATGACAGAATTGTTAAAAGGAAAAGGCCTTCATTGAATATGAACAATCTTTCTTTGTTTATATGAATCTGATAATTAGTCTTTAGTTACAATAATTTAGCTCATTTGTAGTTAACCTAATTTGCTACTAATAATACACATTTCTTTACTTCATCCCATATAAGACCAAAGTAATAGGAATACAAAGTTAGAAATAATAGAAAAGGCTTTGTCACAATGAAGTATTTACCACTTTTGTCAAAACCGTGGAATTGCTTTCTACACCATGTTTTTGTTATTCTCTACTTTATTTATTGGGGTTGGCACAAAATACATTTTGGTTATTATGAAAGATCAAATCTTCTCTTTAGGAACAAAAATTTGTTCTTGTTCAGGATGTTTAAAAAATATAGCACAGATTTCTCAGGTAAGTCCAAAAGAGGAGTTCCAAATAGGCTTAGGAGTAAGTATGCAGTCTTCCAAATTTATTCCTTTAAAGGGGAAGAGACATTATGAAAGTGCAAGTTTTGCCATGTTTGTTAAACCATCAGAGACAGTTTAAACTAGTAGTCAAATACGTTAGCTTTGGCCTGGTTCAACACCCACCCGGTTCTCCCGCTTGCCAGCTGTTTGACTGGGCAAATATATCAATGCACAGTGCCTGGCACCCAGTGAGAGCTCTAAAAATAAGAGGAACTACAATTTATTAAGTATCTTTTATGTTACCTACTACACAAAGAGCTCAACATGCTGTGTCCTTTCATCCCCAAAAATGTTATGAAGTAGACACTTGTTATCCCAAATCACAGAGGAGACAATTGAGGGGCAGGAAGATTAGGCAATTTCCTGAAGTTGATAATTGAAGAAAGGCTATATACCAAGTTTACAGCCTCCAGACCAGGATCCCAAATATAATTCTATCCTGCCAGTCCCTGAATGCAGACAGAACCTCCCTAGGCCTGGTAACTTTAGAAGTCTGAGGAGGAAGGAGACAGACCACCAGCCAGTCAAGGAGCTTCCAGGGGCCCCAAAAGATCCTCACAGCATGGTCCTACCTTGATGATTCCCCAGGGCCATAAGGTTCTGTCCTCAACCCCATCGGCTTAGAAATCCAATCTCTGAACACACAGATTGTGGATTCATCTCCCACAGTCGCCTCAAGCTTCCCCAGACTGGTACCGAAAATCAGAACATAATGAAAATTATGAATAGAAATAGAAATATAATGGCCACCGGCCAAAACATTCATGTCCTGTGACCAGCACTTGGGAATCAGATGGTAAATAGCTTGCTCGCAGGCATGGAATGAGAAACAAGGGAGTCTGTTTTATGTCTTGAATGCTTGATAGGGCAAACTCATCCAACTTCAAAGCAACAATGTACCTGCCTTCAGAGCTGAACAGGCCAGTACCACCTCTGACCTAAAAACACTTGGTTCAACACACCCCGTTTGCCTCTTACATCCTTTTTCTCCCTAAGTTTTCAGGGCTGACCAGCCCTGACTCTGATACGTTCTTTCTTGAATTTAGGGTTTTTGTTGTTTTTTTTCAGGTTACAGAATAGTTCTTTTTTACTAAGGTTTTTTTGGTGTGTGTTCTTTAACTAAGTTTTTGAACTATACTTTAATGTTATGCATTGATTTGAAGGTTTAAATCTAAAAGGGCAACTTTAATTCCAGATTCTTGGTGGGAAGACCTTCCTGAGGCCCCCAAGTATTGACAGTGCAAGATCAGACCCCTCTGGGAGGTGCCTTCTCCTTTCTGCTTCAGAATCAGAGACTGTTACCATCCCTTGTCACCCATCTATTGAAAACGAAAAGGTAACAAACAATGTTTCTGCAGCTATTGAAAAGACAGCCTGCTTGCAGTTAGAGTTACATGGCTATGCAGACCCCTGGCTGTACCAGCTCGGGGGCAGTGAGGCACATGGTGTGTGAAGCGATGTCTTTCGTGGCTCTTTGCTGTGGGTCCAGCGGCTACACCAACAGCAGCACTTCTACTCTCACACAGAGCTTCCAGAATGCCTGGGAGTCTCCTGCTGATAACAGCATGGAATGCTTGGAACTGGTGAAAGAGAAGGTTGGAAGCCCTACCAGTTTGAGCCGCCAAGACTCCAAGGCGGGCAGTTGCCCTCAGAACCTTCGGGCCCAAGGTACCTGCAGGGCTTCAAGTTCAGGATTAGATGCTCACTGTCTGAATGTGCTATCTGACAACTGTGCAGGCAGACCACAGGGTAAGAAGGGTGTGAACAAACTCCTCTCCTGTCCTATATCTTCAGGGGACAATGAAAAGGAAGTGGGTTCCCAGGGGTCAGAAGTTTTCCAGCCGCCACACTGAAAAGGTACAAGAACCCAAGGCCCTGCCTTCTGAGGCCTACAATTCCCAGTTCCTTTCCTCAGAATGGAAACAAGCTCAGGGAGACCCAGGACTCCTGGTGTCGACACAGAACCCTGGGTAGACCTGGTCCTATCCACAGCCTCTCCCTAGAGAGCTCCCTAGACGATGCTGGGAGGCGGGTAGGGCTGATCGGCGAAGTCAAGCGAGTTACTGTCTCCCCTGAAGGCCAATCAGGCGACAAGGTCAAGTCCACTCTGACATATCATCTCTTACCACACCCCACCAACCCCCAACACTCATCCATTAAAGTGAAGCTCCCACCAACGTTCATGGGTTAATGAGGGGGAAGATTTGGCCACTTTAAGACTCCAGATTCTTGCAAGAAGTTTGTTTTCGGAACATTCCCCTCTGTGCACTCCCTTCTTGTCTTAAGTGGCCCTACCCATTGAGGTAGATTCCAGCTCTTTCTCCTGTATCTTTGGCTTGGCTCAAGCCTCGGACCCCTCCACTGCAGTGTATAAGCAGCGAGATGGCCAAAATAGGCAGTCAGGGAAGAGCCCAGGCATTCCTATTACATCTGCTCAGTCTCTCAGGCGTCCCCATGGCAGGGAAGCTCTCCAGTTTACAGGTTTGGGCCAGACAGAGCGCCTCCCCTTCCTCACTCACTGTGTGAGACGTGGAGCAAGGTCTCTCAGAGGCTGGCTGCTGAGAGCTGCAAGTCAGAGGTGCTGCTGTTGAATGTGGGGGGTCTCAGCGGCTCTGTTGTGGGTGCAATTCCTCCGGACCAGTTAGAGCTGGGGTCTGAATGACCATGACCCCAAAACATCCCCTTGCCCTTTCTGTTGCTGTCATTGGCTCTCAGCAAGTTGCCTTTCATGATTGCCAGAGGTAACTCCTGTTGTTGTGATTGTTATTTTGAACACTTAGAGAGCTGGCACACATTGTTGAAAAACCTCCACAAAGCCAGGCGACCGCTTCGGCAAAGTTTTGCTTGACTGGGTGATTCCAAAACGTTTAATGAGCAGTGGCATGTGCAATGTACCACTTGATGCCATGGAGGGGAATGGAGACGAGTAAGAAAACGGATTCTCTCCTCGAGCACGCAGCATTCTAAGGAAGACCCAGGAGCAGACGTAAGTCACTGTGTCATCAGGTGGGGATACAAAGGCAGGTCGCAGTTACACTGTCCACACCTAGGAAAGCTGAAGGAGGGCGCTGTCGCCTGTCAGGCCACCAGGTAGATCCCAGTCCAACTCCTGGGATAGAACTGATTCTGTTTTTGCCTAAGAAGCCAACACCAAGGTTAATAAAGCCAATTGTAACATGCTAAGCACCACAAAAACTTCGTAATGCCATATGTGCATATAACAGGAGCTCGGTGTGCGATCACTTTTTTTTTTTTAAATGGATCTTTTAAATTAATAAAATGGGCTGCCCGCCGTTCTCTTCCTTTTCATAGCATGAGAAACAGAAGTTGCACTTTCCTTCCATGTTCTTCAGGCCAACTAACACGAGAACAAACAGGGTTCAGTACCAGGAATAAAGCTGACTCATACTCTTAGGCTTCTCTCCTTTTAGAACACACTGATTGAAGACTTGGAATGGGATAACATTCGTTCTCATAGGGAAACAGACAAAGCTGCCAAGGGAGAGAAGGTGGGGAGAACAGGGAAAATGAGGTGAAGAAATAGGTGGCAGTGGCTATTGCACTGCTTTTGACAAAGTCTCTTCATCTTGGAAGAAAAGGCTGTTCTAGGAAGATTATATTCCAGGCAGAATGATGAGTATGAGTAGAAATTATGTATATCCTAGGGGATCAAAGTAAGTTCTTGTGACAACATGAATAAATATCTTTGTGTCTTGGTACCAGTTCAAGATCCACACGTCTAGGATACTTAAAAACAAAATCAACAAGAGTATAGGCTCTAATACACAGAATTAGTAGTAATGAGAGAAGAGGAGCTTTTTCAAGGCAGCTATCTCAATGGGTACCATGGAGTAATCTCAGGTTAAGAGGTGAGAACCTAAAACCCGGGAGATGGCCCACGGGACATGAAAGATATGTATGGGACAAAGACATCATATATTTCTGTGTGTGTGTTTCAAAATAGTGACACGAAGGAATACAGGAGATGGGGAGCTCCACACTGGGCTCTCGGCTGTCTAGAGAGAAGGAATTAAAAAGGTCGTCTCTTCCTCCGGGGAATCCTTAGAGACACTGTGTCGCTGCCTTTGCTACCCCTTCTACATATAAATGTCGCTTCTCTTTGCCTACTATTTAAATATTCACGTTCGGTTTTTTATAAACTATGTAAGGGCAGTGATCATCTTTACATAGGCAGACCTCGGAGGTATTGCAGATTCAGGTCCAAACCACCCCAATAAAGCAAGTACTGCAATAAAGCCAGGCAATCTTTTCGCTGGTGGAGGGTCTTGCCTTCGGTTTGTAAAAAATGCAATTATCTGTGAAGCACAATGAAGTGAAGTGCAATAAAATGAGGTATGTCTGTACCTTCGATGGCAACTAGCTCAGTGTTTTCAGAAATATTGTTTGATTTGATGTTACAGGAGAATTGGACTTCAAGGGTCAACGGTTTCAAGGGCTGGCAATCCTTAGGTCTGGCCAAGAATTTCCATGAAACGAGGCAATATTTGGCATTTACAAGGGCATTCCAGTGAAGTGAAGAGGAGTGTCAGATTTTGCAACAGTTTTGCAAATAAGATAGATTTTTCTGGAGTGACTGGATTTGCAGAAAAACATGTGTTGAATAACAAAAGTAATCCGGGTTCTCACCTTTAGAGAGATTATGCAAGTTATAATCTCTGCCACATTCTAATAGTGACATTAGTAACTTTTCTTAGCACTACATAGCATTATGCTAGGTATTGTACATGCAGAATATTTCTAAAAGTTGCTATTACTATCCTTAAGCTTAAAATCTCAATGGGAAGTCAATGTGTATATACACAAAGGAATCAGAGAACAATGTTACATCGAGTTACAAATTAAATATTACAACATTGCTGTTAGGGAAGGTGTCCTAAAGAAGGTGACCTTGAAATGGGTCTTGGGAGTCTCCCAATTTTTATTTGCTCCCTTGAAGTTTTACAAAGTCCTCTATCCTGTGGACAGCTGAAATATAATAAAGTTTATTGTTTTAACCCTCCCCCTCACCCCTACCTATTAGTATTTCAAGATATCATTTCATCTATCTGGTGTAATAACGTGCTTAGCTCTTAACCTCATACCCCTCTAATTTTTGACCTTGACTTGATAACCCTAACTGGTAGATTAAGCTTCACTCCAATTCTTCCTGCTAGAAGAACACGAGGAGACTAGGTCGGTCATTCGTTCAAAGAATTAGTCTCAAAGGTAATCAAGCTTTAGGGGTTCCTGCCCAGAACTAGATTTCTTGCTGGTAATTTCTCCCATGAATAGTTACAGGTCCCAAAACTATATCCTTGGGTTCTTTGGTTTCTGTGGTCACGTTTTTGTTTTTGTTTTTAGTAATAAAAGCTAATATTTATTGAACGTGTTTTAAACATAATGTTAAGTATTTTATATGCATCATCTCATTTAGTTTTCAAAACAACACAGGACTATTATGTATCTCATTCACAACTAAGAAAATTAAGACTCAAAAGAGCTGAATGATTTGCCCAAGGCTACACAGTGACCTGGGACTGGAACTCAGGCAGTTTGTCTAGAACCATGCTTTTACGGTCAGGTTTTTTTTGTTTTTTTTTTTTTTAAAGATTTTATTGGGGAAGGGGAACAGTGTGTACTTCCAGGCCTTTTTTTTCCCCAAGTCAAGTTGTTCTTTCAATCTTAGTTGTGGAGGGTGCCATTCAGCTTCAAGTTGTTGTCCTTTCAGTCTTAGTTGTGGAGGGCGCAGCTCAGCTCCAGGTCCAGTTGCCCTTTTCTAGTTGCAGGGGGCGCCGCCCACCAACCCATGCGGGAATCGAACAGGTAACCTTGTGGTTCAGAGAATGCACTCCAACCAAATGAGCCATCTGAGAGCTCAGCAGCAGCTCAGCTCAAGGTGCTGTGTTCAATCTTAGTTGCATGGGGCGGAGCCCACCATCCCTTGTGGGACTGGAGTTGAACCGGCAGCCTTGTGGTTGAGAGCCCACTGGCCCATGTGGGAATGGAACTGGCAGCCTCCGGAGTTAGGAGCATGGAGCTCTAACCGCCTGAGCCACCGGGCCGGCCCGATGGTCAGGTTTTTGAATGCCAACTATCCATACCTGAATCTGTTTACATTATCTAATGTCTGTTCAGATCAACACCCTGAATCTGAGGTTCATTTTGGACTTTGACTGTAGGTAAAAACTTTCTGCATGGTCCTCAGGGGCTAGTCTGGCACCGGGGTCACCGAGAAAGCAGTACACTGGTAGCCGGAGGGTCTCTTATTTCAAATGTTTCTGGCTACGAGGCAAGAGCAAGTGAGAGAATGCAGCTCTGTTTTAGGCTCATAGTCATCAACTTGTTTGGGATCCAAACAGCAACCATGGATTTCTGCTTTAAGGAGTGAGGCAACGACGGGAATATTTCGTGAAAAAGATTTCACACAGCATAAAAATGGGATAGATAGCAAGGTGACCGTCAAGACACTATGTGCCTTAGCATTTATGTCAAATATAATGATAATGCGTGCAAAGTACCAAGCATGGCTCCTGGCACTAAACAAATGTTAGTTCTCTTCCCGTAACATAGATTTTACAGTTCATAATGTGCTTTTGCATACATGAAATCCCCCCTAAAACCTTCGGAATTAAATATTTCCCCCAAAGTAGCACATCTGAAGAGTTGCAGGGCTGAGAGTCAGACTCAGGTCTTCAGACACCAAAGCCAGTTCTCCTTCCCCCGAGCCCCAGGCCCTTCTTATTGCATGTCCTAGATTTACGATTGCAATAGGCTTGGATTAGAGTGTTAACAACGGGATGGAGATCAAGGAATGATCTGTGAGCTCCTGCGTAGCTGAGCTGAGCTTCTTATTCTTAGGGCCTATATTATTATAGATCCTTATTTGTAAAAACAAAACAAAACAAAAACACCAATACTTTATTCCAAGATACATATATTTTCTCATTTTAACATCTCTGAAATTAAGACAACTGAGGGTGTTTTCAGATGTTTCCACTGCTTAGCTGTTGACAGTTACTATTGTCTGCTCATCTTCAAGTGTGGTTGTTAGTCCTGGTGGCATGACTGGACAACTGAAACCTATGGATGTTTCTGTCAAAAAAATTTAGGCACCATTTATGCAAGAAATATGAATCCTAGTTGATGCGTGAAAACCTTCCCTTAACACTTTCCAGGTAAGATCAAAGAAGCACCAGCCTCAAAACTTGCAGAATGAACGTCAGGAGCTTGGAAGAAAATCTCAGAAAAAAATGGTGGTGCCCTCCTTAAGGCACAGTGCATGACCAGGGCTCTTGATGGCACAGAGTTGAAAAATACAGGCATCAATGACTCAAGAGTTCAAAAGTGATTCAGAGGACAGATTCTGAATGTAAAGACTCTTTGGACTACCATAACTGAATTATTTCCCTTTTATTAATGCACAAATGTGATATATAATAAAAATCAATGTTTAAATAAACCTAAATAAGCCCTTTAATAAGGGCTGAGTGATAAGAAACCATTGTGCCATAGATTAACTTGCAGCACTATTTTCTTTCTCAGTGGCATACAAAATAATGGTGTGCTCTGCCATTGGTGGTGTCCTAGATTCTGTAAGAATGTCTGAGTGTATTTGTATAAATGCTTCATAGTTTATATAGTTAGCTCTTTTTGGTCATCATAGTAACCTTGTGATATCAGGAGCAAAATATTACCCCAAATTTTGTCTATGAGAAAAATAAGGCAGATTAAATAACCCACTCAAACAGCCACAGGATAAAGTCTCGTTCCTCCAGAAAAAGCCTAAAATCCTTTTTTCTCTCTAAGATTTCAAGGCTTGTATCTTAGGGCTATTTAAAAAAAAAAAAAAAAAGAGAGAGAGTAGATCTGGTGAGAATGACTCCTCTTGGCAAGGATTGTCAGGGCTTTAACAATAATAAATCACTATTACAAACAGCCTAGTGCTGCACCTAGCACATAAAAGGTATTAAATAAATCATAGGAGTTGTATTACTCAGAGTAGTTAATGCTGGCCGCCCCAGCAGTCAAATCCTGAATTCTTAGTGGCTTAACCAACAAAACTGCTATCTCACACATCATATGTCTAGCACAGGTTGACAGGCAGTGGAGGGTGTAATGCTCTACTCCACACCTTCACTCAGTAGCCAAGACGATGCACAACTTACCATTTTGTCACTGTACCATGTGCGACGTGTAACCTCCGAGGGTGCTATGAGGAGGAAAGAAGGGAGGGCACATTAGCTTATAACTTCCTCAGCTTGAAAGTAATGCAAGTCACTTCCTTCACAGGCCACTAGCCAGAAGTAATCACATGACCCCAACCTAACTGAAGGGAGGCTGGGAAAAGCAGAGGGAATATTTGATGAGTACAGCAGTCCTACAATGATTTCCTTGAGGCAAGAATCTATTTATAGATAGTTCCCTATATCTAGAATAGTATCTGGTTTATAGTATTCACTAATAATTATTGAATCAATAAATCAATGAATAAATGGCATGGGAAGCTGGTTTTCTTAGTTTCAACTATGAATCTACAATGAAAAGTTTCTAGATAGAAAGAGATACTCAAGTTCAAGTTAATATTTCAGAAATATCTAGAGTTTACAAGAAGGTATTTTGGTAAAAATTTATTAGAAGTTGGCCATCTCATTGTCAAACGTAATTAGATTACATGAAATTATTTCTTTGGGAGCTTAACGATTTTTTTAAATTGACTACAATACGAGGAAACACAACACTCAATTCTAAAAGCCTGTTTGGCTTCTTGGTATCACTTAAAAATGAGGCCAGACTGCACTCTTCCTAGAAATGATTGCTTAAGGAGTTGAGAACAATTTTCCACAACGATAAGAATTTAGATTGTGCTGATATGAAAAGGCAAGCAGTAGTCAAGCATGGGGAACTGTACAATAAGGTCCTACCTGCATGATCAGGAAGGCATGGAGAGTTTAACATTGGGTTTTCAACGAAGGAATTTCAAAATGATTATAAGATGTAATTCATCATTCATTCATTCAACAAATGTTTATTAAGCACCAAATATGTGCAAATAACAATGATTCAGGCACAGGAGATATAACTCCTACCCTAATGGAACTTACAGTCTAATAGGGAAGACAGGCACTTAACTATTATAAGCATGATACAGGTTGCAAAAAAGGAAGTACCAGATACAACAGAGTGATGAACTGGCAGACTTCCTGCTTTTGAGCAGTAAGAAAGAGTCAGGGAAGATCTTCTCAAGCAGAAATTGATGTTTCAACTTAAACCCAAAGGATAAAAAGGAAAAGTGAGGGGAAAAGAGTTCCAGATGGAGGGACTAACTTGTCCTCACAACCTGTACTATGGAGACACACAGGCTTACAAGCTTAATTGTATGCACAGCTGGAGAAGTGGTAGAAGAAAGCGTTCAAAGGATATGGTTTCACAAGTGGTTTAATTAGGACCATAGGACATATTCTGTACCTTTTAGAGCAGCACACACAATTGTCAAAGTTAGACTCTTTCCTGACCCAAACAGTAGCGCAGGCCATCACTCAGCCGTATAGACCAGCAGGCACATCAAACAGCCATGAACGAGGCTGAAGTAACAGTCTCCTTCACAGCGTGCAGGATGAGAACTGCAGAACCCTAAATGTCTTTCATGCAGGAAGAGGGTGGGGTGTAGCTGCAGAGGAGGAAGCGTCATCGGTGAAAGCCAAGTGCTAAAAGCAGCTGCGTGTGACATTTCTGTCAGCAGTCCTCCCTCCCTCATTGTGCATGAGACACACATCAGATGTTCTGGTTTATGATTTCAGCGTACATACCCTTTGAGATCCCAGCTCATGTAGCTCTTCCTGGCATGGAGCCTGCTCATTAGCTGGACTCTAAAGCTAATCTGGGAATGATACCCAAGTGCTGAGAATATCGGGACGCCTTTCACTTACCCTCAAGGAAGTATGGGACCTTGTGGATTGGTGGTCTGAGGCCCAGGTGCCCGATCTCTGTACTTGCTAGAAAGTGACAAAGCACAGGCTACCACCTTTTCCAGAAGCCAGACCATGTCAGAACACCAGGTCACGTACAAGTGCTGTCTTCCCCCATTGGTAGCCGCTCAGAGGACAATCTATTCTCTTTCCTTTGGCCGACACAATAGAGGCTAACTCATGGAGGTCCCAGGTAGGGGACCACTGTATGCATGAGGGCCACTTTATGCATTAGGTAGACCTAGGAGGCCCAAGTCTTTGCCTTTTCATATTGTGTTTACTTCCCCAGGTAAATTAAGGTAGAAAAATCTATTTACAGGTGAGATAAGAGAGGAAAGCCACTACAGGCTTTTGCTTCTTTGATTCAAGAACACAGATCTTGACTTGACTGAGATGTCAGCAAATGAAAAGATACGTTTGCACACCAATTAGCAATCTCCCCAAAATTAAAAGTTCCTGATATTCTGATCATTTAAAGCGATATTATTTTAGAGACTTCCATAAACTATTGGTGAGGAAATCTGTTACTTGCTTCCAAAAATGCTGGGTCATATACTCTCTCAGATTACTTCCCCAAATTATCTCATGCAACTATGAAAACTATTTTAAATGTCAAAGGGTTTGCTTTTTAAAGAACAAGAGTACAATAATGATGACAAAAATCTGTTCTAATCTAAATGAGCGCAGTCTCTGAGCACCAAGGCTACTTGCTTTGAGTGGCCACATTTAAATGAGTTCTTTTTGTCAGAAATCTTTTCATAACCCGGTATTAGACCCAATTTTGGGTGATGTGAATGATGGATTGGCTTCGGAAGGAGTGTGCTGAAGTTAGCAACAGTTATTTCAGGGTTTCTTCGTCCATTATTTCTCAACTCACACAAGTTTATGCCTGTTACATTTAGGGCATGTTTAGTTATGTTTAGGGCAAAGCGACCCCTGGTAAATTCATTCATTTAGTCATCAATATTCCAAGAAAATCTACTTTATTCGTTGTACTGATGAATAAGACATGATTCCTGCCTTATAACATGTAGTTTAGTAAAGATTATTATATATTAGACTATGAGCTCCAAGGTCAGGTTTTGGGTCTGTTTCAATTACTACTTTACACCCTGAGATAACAGTGTCTGTCTCATGGTGGGAGCTCAATAAATATTGGTTGAATGTATAAATGCATGAACAAATACGTCCATGATGCTACCTTTCTAATACAAGCGTGTATTACATTCTTTGACAACCTTATTTCATTTGTTGATTAAAACTTCATAAACATTCAACATCAGCCACAAATGACTCAGATTTTAGCAGGGCCCATAGGAAGAGTTGATTTTAATTTTTACTCCTTATAATCAGTCCGTGGCCTTGATGAAGGTTAACAGAACTGACTGATGGAAAAGGGAGGATTAAAGAAAAAACATATTTAAATCAGCATCATGAAGTTTTACTGAGAGGTTTTATTTCAAATGGGCTATTCTGAAGGTAAGTACAAAGTGTGTATTTTTATTTTTTTTCTGGCAAATACTAATTCAAAAAATAGGAAGCAAAGCTACGTTACCATGTTATTTAAGATATGGTTTTTCTCTTTATCCTAAAGATTTTCCATCTCTTTTTTCAGACTTAAAAGAACACAGTTGCCAACTACTTCACTATACATAAGTAGAAGAAAAGAACGATGAGATAAAAATCCTAGAAATTAGAATATCTAATTCTTGTCTGGATTGTAAACACTGTTTGTGTGGCCTTGAATAAGTCTGGACTTTATTTTCTCATCTGCAAAATAAAGGGAGTTAGACTGAATGATTTCTCACCCATCTTCCAGTTTGGATATCTTAAGATTTCTTCAGACAGGCAAACTCTCCCCTTTGTCATCCATGTTATATATGGAATGCTCAATATTCTCTAGTTTTTCTTTTTTTGTGATTAATAATTACTTACCACAGATGTTTAAAATAAAATAGCTCTCTCTTTACAGAATGTCTACCTAATTATTTTATTTTTTAGGTAGTCATGGTACCACTGAAAAACTATTAAAAATATCCAAATAATGATATATAATAAAATAAATACTACCCTATAATCTCACCACTGAGGGATAAACATTAACATTTTAAGTTATAATCTTCTAATATTACTTTTGTGCCCATACTTTTGTGCATACTTTAAAAATAAAATTGTGATCACTTTGTACTCAGTGTTTTGAAACCTACATTTTTAAATAATATATCATAAACATATCCTGTATTTTTCTGAAGCATGATTGTTTTTCATGGCTGCATTTGTAAGCTGTCATTTAGAAACACCACAAAAAAATTCACCTATTGTTTTTAGACATCTAAGTTATTTATAGTCTTTATTATAAATACCACTGCAGTGAACAAGCTTGTACAAGAATATCTGATGATTTCCTAAGGATAAGTTCTCATAACTAGAATTACTCAAGCAATGTATGAGAGTACTGGTTTCCAGATACCCTTGAGGGTTATAAAACTGGTTTTATAATTTAAAGAAATCTTTGCTAACATGCCACATGAAAAACTCTTGAGGTTCTGGGCTTTGTAATTTAGAAAAAGCCTTTGTCAATATCCACATTTGATTATTATTGAACATTTTCCTGTATTTTGCTTTGGTTATTTACACTTCTTTATTGGTTAAATATCTATTCCATTCCTCTGCCCATTTTTCCACTTGCTCACCACTTTTCTTTCTGAGATACCTCAAATGCCTCATTATTTTTGATGGGGTAGATCTTACAAGGTACCCTGCAGGTTTAGGGAGATTCAGTTGTTTCTGAAGATAAAAATCACCATACCATAATTATGGTCCCAAACCAACAATTAATGCCCTTTCTTTTACAGTTTTCCTTTGGCCTATCCATGAATGATTTTATGATTTTGTTCTGCATTTTAAATCCTAAACCTCCTAGTAAAACATTTTAGGACTCTCTATTCTGAAGCACCTTTTCCATCAATATTTTAATAATGAAATATTTTGAATAAGGTATTAAGACTTCATAATTTCTATTCATTGAAACAATAAATCTTAAACATTGGTAGGTCAGTATTGGATAAATTGGAAAAATGTTGTGAGTACAATGCAGGTACTCGATTTTTACATGTACAACCAACTACAGTATATATATTAAAATTATGGCAGAACAAAGGATTTACATGTAGCTGGGTCCCCACAACTTGAGTCATCAGATTCTGTGGGTGGACTAGCAAAATAAAAAGGTATATAACTTGGAAGTGGTTATCTTCCTTAGAACTTTTTAAAGAACGAAAACTTTCATCCTGACAAATGTGGTGCTCTTTGGAGCCTTTAGAAATGAACCCTCTCACTGGACTGTGGACCTACTGGCTGAGCAGGTTATTGTTGACCGTTGATCATTCAAAAGAACAACCTATAACATGTTGACCGTGTATGAAATAACAAAGCACGCCTTCACATAACTTATTTCCCCTTTACTTTTATCTGAGCTATATCTATTCTTTTCTGAGCATATATCTATTATTATTCTTTCAATCTCTTTTTCGATTTGTGTTCTTTTGGTTGTTTCATGTGTGTAACTATTTTTAGAATCTGTTTTTTTTTTTTTTTTTAGAAAAGGTAAAAGTTTGTGATAACTTTTTGATTCTGTAACAAACACTGTCTTTATTGACTTTCAGGAAATCACTTCAGGGTATTTTCTGGGGCATCCTTTTTTAAAAAAAACTAACATTTCAATATTGAAATGTGTTGGTTCTGATGTTAAAATTAATCTAATGTACTAAAAGAGCAATAAATCTTAACCATTAGAAACTGTTAAGTGAAAAAAAGAGGGGCTAGCCAGGTGGCTCAGGTGATTGGAGCGCCGTGCTCCTAACGCCAAGGTCACGGGTTCCATTCCCACATGGGCCAGTGAGCTGCGCCCTCCACAGCTCAGACTGTGAACAACAGCTCTCCCTGGAGCTGGGCTGCCGTGAGCAGCCAGAGGTTGGCGTAAGCTGCTGTGGACTACTGTGTGCTGCCGGTCATCGACTGGCAACCGGTCATCGACTGGCAACCGACTGCCTCAGCCGGGGGCGCACAAGCCTCATAATCCCAGCATGGGCCAGGGAGCTGTGTCCTACACAGCTAGACTGAGAAACAATGGCTTGAACCGGAGGGTGGGGGGGAGGCGGAAGAAAGGGGAAAAAAAGAAAAAAGAGATTCAGAATACTATATACAGTATGCTACCATTATGTACAAAAAAAGAACATATCTATGTATATATTTATATATTCATAGAATAAATACCTCTAGGATATAAAAGTACATATAAAAATGCTACTGGTAATATTAGATGACTCTGGGGAGGTATGGTGAATGGCTGAGGGATTTCCTTTTCATTGTATATTCATTTGTACCTTTAAATTTTTGTTTCATATACAGAATTAACAATTTAAAAACAATTTAATTATAAAAATTTACTACACACAGCAACTATTCAATAAACATGGAATAAATGAATAAATGTACGAATATCTTAAACCTGCACTTGAATTACTAAAGCTTTATGGATTCTATAACGTATAGCAGTGGTGGTATTAAAATGAATGTGCCAAACTATAGCAAACTTTCTGCAAATGCCTTCAGAAACGACAGAAGTAAGATATAGCTAAGAAAAGAGCTTTGGTTGACAGGAGAACAACATTTTTGTAATTGGTTCTAGGCTAGTGCTTTAAAAATTCCTGAGTAAACAAAGCCAGATTATCCTCCCTGAATCCGTGGAAGAATTATTATATACTACTCATAGGCAAAAACATCTTTTGCAGTCTAGAAGAAAATGCACTAACTCCATTATTAAAAAGTCAGGTCCTAAGCTTGTCTAATGGCAATTTTATCAACCTTCAACTCACAGCTAAACAGTAAAATTTCATAATTGCATGAGACGAAATGGCTTTTTAGAACAAAAATAAAGTCTGAACCGGGGGGAAAACTATTGTCGCTTTGTTAGATTTCAATTGCTCTTTTTACAAATAAGGAATAAGGAAGTTTCATATCCCTATGTTTGCTGAAGAAGCTGGTCTTGACCCATATTTTTCTGAAAAATGATGAAAGGTACACCAAACAGACTTCAAATTAACATTTAAAAAAAATTTTTTTATAAGCGTTTGAGCCAAACTGACAACATATGCTGGGGAACAAGATCTCAAATGCTGTCCAAATTAACATTTTTATTGCATCTCTTACTTCAGTGAAGCTAATCAAGGATTTATACCAAATGCAAAGTTGTTTTACGCTTTGTTTACTGCTTTATGTCCTAAGGTTTCTAAGATAAGCAGAACAGCTACCTGTTGGAGTACATTCAGGTCAAGCCTTGGAGACAGACATGGATCTAGTCAGTGACAGTTGCTTGGAGTCAAAATAATAAAGGAAAGACACTGGAATTCTAGTTATCCCTGTTGGGGAGGTGAAGGCTGAACTGTGGAATTTATTGCAGCGCAGATGCTTAAAGAGTTTTGCCAGAAAAATAAATACAACCAGATAAAAATGGTTTTACATTGAGCAACTCTATGTAAAATGCTTACGACAGAGCCTGGCACAGAGCTGTGCTGTATAAATGTTAGCTGCTATTTATATTTACCATCATCATTATACTGACACTCACCATTTTGAAATAGTCAACAAATGTTTCGTAGAAATATACGTAGGTCTACACAAAGCATTATATACAATACCAAGAGAAAAACCAGTCCCTGTTTGTAAGAAGTTTATAGTGATAACACTTTGAAGAAGAAAAGAAAGTAGAACTATAAAGAAAACAATCGTTTCTTTGAGGCAACATCCATTGCTAGTTCAGGCGGAGTCCTGCGTCAAAGGTTGAGAAAAGCTCAAGGCCTACGCTTTCCCAAACGAATTAAACACAGAGATCACTAATATTTAAAATAAACAAATCGCACAGTAATAATTTATCACTTTTCAACAATTCTGGTGTCATAAAACTTAACTGAACCAAACTTCACATCTATTTTGAATACAAGAATCAAAATTCCCAGGGAAGACAGGCACTTGAGTGAAAGCTTGTGGAATAATTTTTTTTCCTGATAAGGGTAGAATGCCATGAGGAGGCGCGCCAGGAGGAAGACTGCCTAGGCCTGGACACACGGGAATGTCTTTTGCCTTCATCTATGTGTGCCTCCATTTCTGAAAACCTTTACTTCTGGATACCTTCCAGTCTAAAAAAACAAAAGGAGGGTTAAAAGGAACTGTACTACAGTTGTACTAGATAACTGACAGGTGGAAGATGTTTCTTAGTGAGTTAAAATTATCTTGCACTCTTTGAAAAGGGGTAAGCAAAAATGTTTTTGGAAACAGTCCCAGTGTCTTTTAGATTGTTCTAAAAAAGTTACTTTCCAAACCGCCAGGAAGTAATATCAAACACCAACACCTAATTTAAACTTCCCTCCAACAGACAGAAATCCTTGGGGCATCAGGCCTTTCTTATTTACCTCTAAATATACCCTTTCCCTGCCTCCTCCCAGCTTTCTCTCATGTGAAGATAAAGCAGAAATTTAAGTTGTTTTGCTAACCCAAGGAAACATTTTCTATATGGAAAATGTATCAAGATCAAAAAACGTTTATATGGTGATCCAGTACTCTTAGATTCTAATTTCTGAATTCTATGGCTTTTGCATTCTTAATAGTAGACACACATTAGGAGTTTGGAATGCTTGAATTTTAAAGTACAAAAACTGCATACATTTTTGCTTGGGTCCTTAATACTTCAGGAGATCCACTAACAGCTCTTCCCATGGATGGGTAAGGCTTATGAACATGTAATGTGGGGGGTTGGGGAGAGAAAGGGAGAAAGAGAGCATGAGAATCTAGGTCTTCCAGAGGAGGGAGGGCAACAAATGAAATTTATTTCTCAAGCCAATGCTTTTTCCAAAATAATCATGTACCTTAAGGGAACGAAATAGAAAATGAAACGTAATATATTTAATTTGGATTTGGAGGTGATCTTCCGAAGCAATTTATTAAAGTGTAAATAATAATTATGTAGAAAGAACCTTGTTAGTAAATATGATAATTATAAAACCATATTAATTTGCATTAATTAGTGGGGAAGCCAAACTGGATTATGAAGTTTTGAATTATATAACAGAATTGCTCAACTGCTCCTTTGTTAGTCTATCGGTTTCTCTTTCATCTCCACATTATTCTGTATTCAGCTCACCAGGTAGGAAAAAGTGCTTCCTGTGAAGAAACAGCACATCCAAGGGCTCTCGGGGTTGGGACTCTGAAACAGCCCTGCATTTCCTGCCTCTTATCATCCTCATCCCCGTCCTACCCGCTGACCTCAGGATTTTGAACAAAATAAATGAATAAAAATAGCCTAACAGTTGAGCACAGGCTGAGTTAAGTAGACCTAGGTTTAAACTCAGCCTTTTATTACTTATAAGATAAAAATTACCCAATTTATGACTAAGTATATCTTACTGCCATACCTCTAAGTTTGGGGGGATGATATGGGATTTCCGGATTCCAGGTAGAAGACGCTTGTTCAGGAGCACGGCTGTAGAAACCGGGAGTTGCCCTCATCACTCCTGGAGTCCACTCCTCTCTCATTCCCCTGGATTCTGGAAGTGGGCTTGGTGGTCAACCCAGCCTGAATTACGTACTCCCACGTTATGGCTGAAGCATATCTGGGCGGTTTTATGCATGATGTGGTCTCACTTCTGTTGGTTAAATGAATGAGCTACTGAACCACAGAGGATATACATGGTAGTAAGAAGGCTCCCAGATTCACTTACCTTTTCAATGGAAATGGGAGCAAAGACCCGTTATTCAGTTTGTCTCGGCCTGATGGAAAACGAGACAAACGCCATTCCCAGTCCTCTATCCTGATTTGTGTTGCCCATTTGTTGTGCCTCTCGTTGACCTCTTGTGTGGACGTAACTTCTCCAGAGTTTGGTTCCTGCTGATATGGCTATGGCAAGTATATACAAGGCAAAATAATGAGGTGTGTGTGCACGGGGGCGAGGGGGGCGATGAGGGAGTGATGAAAACATCAGCTGCAGCAGAATGGTGTATTCGGAGCTAAGAACTACTGCACTTTTGGCTTTGGGGCACTGAATAGACCAGCTGTCCCAGAGGTAGAGAGCACAGAACAAAGAAAAATCCTCCACTACAAGACTTTCCAGTTTTTCTTGCTCTAGATTAGAGATGCTAAGCAGTGAGACGTATATGTACATCTGGAAGACTAAAAGAGGGCTCTCTTAAAGCAGGAGAAAATTAAAGCCCTTCAGTCTGAGACCATGAGCCTGAAGACCCTAGAGAGGAAAGAGCTTGTCTATAAGCAGTGTGAAGGCTGTCCACTGCAGAGGACCAAGTGGGCCATGGCGGTCACTGTGTCCATGGCGACCAAAATGGAATCACAGGGCTGGGATGGTAGACAACTGAAGATGAGGTTCTAAGGAAATCCACTGGGTCTCTTCACCCTAAATCCTGACCTGCCAAAGGTGCAAGAACCTCCACGTAGGGAGGGGTCTGCCAAACCCTGTCTCTAAGGCCCTTATTCTGAGATTAAACTTTTCCTTGGGGATTGTTTATAAATCAACTGACAGCATGAGGAGGACTCAGGAGAGAAAGCACTCCCCTTTTTGCCTGCTGCTTAAATACCGCAGCAAAAACCAAGCTGGAACAGCCTAGCTTGCTGCAATATTTGTTTGCCACACTCCCCAGCTGCCTACCCATTCCTCACTTTCTAACCCCCAATTTTCTGTCATTGTTGTTTTCCCTTAATCTGATACAAAATAAAATGTTAGAAGTTTCAAGAATTCTGTTTTCTTTTGAATTACTGAATAATGTATTGTGTAGAAATGGCTGTCAGTGCTGTCCGGGGAAGTGCTTCATGCAGTGCGTCTGAAACGTGAACTTGGATGCTTCGCTGGATACAGGCCTCCTTCTACCACCCTGCTCAGCACTCATTGTCTTACACTGGGCTGAGAAGCTTCACCCAGTTCTTGAAGGCTTTTCAGTTTGAATCCTTGATTTGGACTACATTTGACTAAGATTCAGGGACAAATGGAGAGATGCAATAGACAGACTTACACAACATGAGTGTTTACCTTCACTTGTGGGTCCCCAGAAAGCTTCCTGCCTAGCTCCTACTAGGCAGATCTGTGGTAGAGGCTATTTTCCTCGCATCAGTGAGGAGGTTACCTCAACATTTCTTAACTCCGCTAAGTCCAAACCCTAAAAAGGTAAATCCCGAAGTGCCACCTTCCACCTGTTTCGTGTTTCAAGTTTTTGTGTGAGGATTCTCTTCTTCTTTGAATGGTAATGAGAACACCTACATTACTTAGGGAAACCTATAAAGGTATGGCCTTGTTCTATGCCTGCAAAAAATAATCCTATCAGAGAACAACAGACATAGCTGAACTCATGATTTGTGCAAAAAGGGGTGCAGGGGAGGCTTCACTCTATTAATACAGAGTTCAGAAGTGGGGTTGGCAGCCCCTAAACTTCACCTGGGCACAGGTGTCATAGGCACTGTGTGGCTCAGGGCATTGTGACACATTCAGGGCTCTCACTGTAGATTTCTCTGCTCCCCTCAAGCCTCCCTCTCATCAGTGTAGCTCCCCAGGCAGGTCATTATGATCAGAGGCCTACTTCACTGAGTCATCCCCTCTCCTGAGTCACACCAGGCTGGAGGTGTAGCTGTTCAGGAATTCCAACTGCCTGCTGCTGCTGGGTGAGCACCAGAAGGTCCAAGCTCTCACACCGAACGATCTGGGGACATGGAATACGGACACCAGGACACCCAGAACTTCCTGGATATAGGTGATCTTAAAATTAAGCTGTTGAAGAAACATGTCCCAAGGTCTCATCCCCCAAACTGAGCTGCCTAGAGGTTCACAACTGTCAGATTCAGATAGGCAGGGGTAGTTCCCTGCAGTGCACTTTCTGGTTTCAAAGGTAGCTTTCATGGCCTGCTGCTTTCATGGTGATTGTTCAGCTCTACCAGGGGTACAAAACCTAGAACAGGGTTGTCCTAAATCACGATGGCCTTCAAAGCCTATGGATTGGTCTCCTATGGTATTAATAGTTATAAATGACCATTTTGATTATGTATTTTTGATGAGAACTGATGATGAGCACTTCCTGAAGATTCCAAACAATACTGATTATGTGACCGTGGGCAAGTTTCTGTATCTGTTACTTCTGTATCTGTCTGTAAAATTATAGATTTTAATAGTAACTGGGATTATAATAGTAACTGGTTTATAGAATTTTATGAGGTGCAAATGAGTTAGTATGTATAAAGTACATAGATCAACGCCTGGCATATAAGTACTTCCTAAATCCTAGCTATTATCAATTTATCATTACGATTAGTAGGAGTATTCCCCCATCATCATCTGCCTAGAATACTAAAGACAGGAAAGGAGGAACAGAGGAAAAGGAAGGAGGGAGAAAGAAAAGGAGGGAAGCAAAAAAGCAGCAAGGAGCTCAGGTCAAACAGGTAAGGTCTGGCACATATGCAGGACCATGCCTAGAAGAAATGCTTACTAGGGAAGATCCTACACAGGGATGTAGGTTACAAAGAACATAGGCCAAAGCTCTCCGTGCTGGCAGACAAGGAGCAGGAGCCAAGCCACATCAGATTGTGGAATGCAGGGTATGGGAACTAGACTGCAGTAGGTAGTAAGCAGAGCTTCCCGCAACGTGGCTGATAACAAATTACTTGTTACCCATATGGATTGTTTCGCAACCTTTTAAAGTCTTTAAGCATTACTGTTTATCATAATTTTTCAGGTTTTTTTAACCCAAACTTTTGTGCTTTTTAATCTAAGTTCATTTTAGACAATCATTTAAAAACAATGTAAAAGCCCCTCCCTTACTCTCAAAGCCATTGCAAATATTTAAATATTAAATATGGTAAACAGTATATAGAGTATGATTCTTAGAAAAACATGTATTTGTACACAAAAAAATTCTCAAAAACTCCAAAGAAGCAGTAAAGCAAATTTTTCCCCCCTTCTTCCGCCTCCTCCGCCCCACACCGGTTCAAGCCGTTGTTTCTCAGTCTAGTTGCGTAGGACACAGCTCCCTGGCCCATGCTGGTGTTATGAGCCTTGCCCTCCCCCGGCTGAGGCAGTCGGTCGCCAATCGTCCGTTGGTTGCTCACAGCAGCCCACAGCGGCTCAAGCTGGCTGCCGGCCACTCATGCTGGCTGCCGGCCGCTTCTGGCAGCCCCCAGCAGCTCACAACCACCTCCGGCTGCTCAGGGCAGCCCAGCTCCAGGGAGAGCCACTGTTCACAATCTTAGCTGTAGAGGGCGCAGCTCACTGGCCCATGTGGGTATCTAACCGGCGACCTCGGCATTAGGAGCACGGCGCTCCAACCACCTGAGCCACCAGGCCGGCCCATAAACCAAATTCTTGACCACCAACATTATCAAACACACAAAAGGCTGGTGGTTGGAAATAACAATTTTTGACTAATTTGTCATGCTGAGGAAATTTTTATAGTAACCACTTTGTTTTCTACCAAGCTGTTTTGACCAAGTTATCTCCTGTCAGCAGAAAGCTACAGAAGCCAACTAATTAGCATGCCACACTGCAGGCTGGTGAGATTAAGGGTCAAAACAGAGCAAGAAGAGCCTCCAGAGAAATGGGGAGAGGTTAGGGAGGGGCTTGGAGTGCATCTCACCAACATGGAGTTAGTCTTCCTTCAAAGGGTGGCAAGTTCATCCAGGTCCAGCCCTTTGGAAGAGGCAGGACTACCCCTGACACAGAACTAGAGTAAGACGTTCTGAATCAAGAGTTCTCTACTTTAAAGAAGGTTTTTAGAATGGGCGTTACCTCCTTTACCGTAGGTATTTGCTTGGTAAACTTTTTTTCAGACGTGGTACAAAAGCAAATTTCATGTTCGTCTTCCTTATTAAATTATTAATTATAAATGGGGAAGTGTTCTTAATCGATTGATAATTATTGTATTTTAAAAGAATCCTTTCCTGCCTTGTTTGATGCGAGTGAAATGGGGATAATAGCACCCTCTTATTTCCCACCTCACAGAAATGATGGAATAATTGAGGGGAATGCAAGTGACGTAGTTGAATTCCAAAGAAAACACATGTAAGTTTATTATTCTCCTTTTCCAGATAAAGCAACTGAGTAACTTCCTCAGCCTGGATGGAAATTAGCTGTTAGGAATTTTCAAGTTTTACATTTGCATTTCTTATCCCATTACTAATTTCTGAAGTTATACTTCTTACCTTAAAATCTTCAGAAGTTTTGTTCACTGAACAAGCTTGCAAACAGCCGATGACCCATGCCATCATTCAATCTATCAACCTTTAAAACAGAAAAGTAAATCTTGGGAATTTTGTGATAAAGCGAAAAGCCACTAGAGGACAAGCACTATGCTGTCTCTGATTTTGAAAGACCCCATGGATGAAATGCTTTTATTTAAAGATTGCTCTTGGTACAGTAAGAAGAACTTGGAGCCTGGAGAGCTGGTTCTTCTGATCACGCCATTTTTTAGATGGGTGGCCTTAGAAAAGCCTTTTGGCTTCCATTTCTGTAAAATGTGGGGAGTAGGTAGGTGATCGTCAACCTTCTCTCAGCACTAAATTTCTGATCCTATGCTTACCAGTTTATCTCTTCAATGTTTCATGGATTAATCATGAAGGAAACCTGGCAGAAAAGCCAGAATGTTACCTGTTTTTTGCCAGCATTTTTGCCAGCTCACCCACCATTTCTACTTTTTCATCTAAGAACCTTGATGTTGCTTTTCATTTTTGTCTCTTAACACATTCTACGGACAAGTTATAATACTAATTCATAAGCACGTGTAAAGCACTTTCCAAGTTTTACAAATCACTTTTGTAAAATACTATCTTATTTGATTATCACAACAGCTCCGGCTGGTAGATAATTGTCTCCTATTTAGCTGGTAAGTAAACTGAGGCCCAGAATAGTTCAATGAATTAACTGCCCAGAGTAGCACAGAGAGTAAGTCATGGCAACAAGCCTTCTGATTCCACAGCCTGCTTTTCACAACAGTACAGTTGCTACTAGGGGCAGATCCAGATTTTGTGGGGCCTCAGGTACATATAATTTTGGTGGACATCTTCAAGACATGGGATACAAAATTACAATAAACACTACGTAAGATCCTGTAAACTGATTGTTAGGGCCCCTCACAGGGTATTGGAAAGGGTCTCTATTCAAGTGAGGGGCCTTTAAGTATTAATCTTTAGGACGCAGTTTTACTATTTTCTTTCTTTTTTTAATTTTTATTGAGGAATATTGGGGAACAGTGTGTTTTTCCAGGACCCATCAGCTCCAACTCAAGTCGTTGTTTTCAATCTAGTTGTGGAGGCTGCAGCTCACTGGCCCACGTGGGAATCGAACCAGCAATGTTGGTGTTATGAGCACTGCGCTCTAACCGACTGAGCCAACCGGCCGCCCCAGTTTCATGATTTTCTATGATTGTACATTTATTTAGTATAATACTTACTATATAGGCCAGGCACATAAGTAAATACTAATTTTAATATTCTAACAACCCTATGAGGTAGGCACTGTTCTCCATTAGCAGCAGAGAATAAGGCTCAGAGAGGTAAAGTGATTTGCCTAAGGACACACAGAGAGCTAAGTGAGGGCCAAGTTTGAACTCAGGAGCTCTGGCTTCCGGGTGCACACGGTGAACCTACCACACTACGCTCCTCTAAAAGCATTCCTGTGAGGTCCTAGGAATTACTTTATTCTACCTCTTCCCACCACATCCCATATTTTCGGCCCTGATAAGTGTACACCTGAACCAGTCCTGGTTTGCTCCCTGACTTGACCCTCCTATCCTGAATGCTGCCGCCACCCTAACAACCCTAAAGCCCTGCTGTGCTTACGTCCCAGCCACCCCACTAACCAAAACGCCTTCCTTCTCGGCATTTATAAAGGTCAAAAGCAATTAGTGCTCACGAGCAGTCACGGGCCATAACGTCTCTGTCGTCTTTTACTGACAAGTTTAAGTGCCACCGAACACTCTGTTGTACGAAAGACAAGAGGGGGTGAAAGGAAAGCGCAGGGGAGCTCTCAGAACCTGAGCCTTCAAAATCTGCACGCCACCACCGCACTCTCAGGCTCTTCATGTGCAAAACACAAATTTCAGGCCCATCCCTCAGGGTTGTTGTGAGAATTAAATGCGCTGTGTGTGTGTGTGTGTGTGTGTGTGTGTGTGTGCGTGTTGGTGTGTGTGCAGGGTGGTGTGTGTGCAGGGTCGGGCACACAGCCAGCGCCCTTCAAATGCTGGTTGATTTCTGCCCGATTCAATGTCCCCCAAGAACCTGGAAAGCTCTTGGAAGGCAGGGGCCTGAACTCATACACTTTTAAGATTTCTCAAAACCTCCTGGACGTCGGAGACCCTCCGTAATTATTTAATTTGACCACCTCAACAGAGGCACGTTGGTACTTCAACTTGCTCGAGAACGTACAGTGTGGCCCTGGCGACAGAACCAGGGCCCGGACCGGGGTGCGACGTCAACTGCCGGCCACTTAGCAGCTCTGCGACCTCCGGAAAACTCCTTAAGCTCGGTGAGCCTCAGGGTCTCCCGTGTGCACAAGGTCACGGTCGTACCCCACTCCCAGGGTGGTGAGGATCATTCAGGTGACGTCCCACGTCTGTAACCGGCCCGTCACAACTGTCAGCGGTAACTGTACTCTGTCCCACATACTCAGTGGCCAGGAAAAATCTGGCCTCTACGCCGTCTCACTGCTCCGCGTTTCCGACGTGCGCACACACACACACACACACACACGCACACACACACACACGCACACACACACACACGCACACACACGCACACGCACACGCACACACACACACACACTCCCCCTCCGACCCGCCCTTCTGGCCCGACTTCTGTGTTTAACGCCCACCGTGCATCCAACGCCACCGGCCAGGCTCTGAGGGTCAGAAAGTTCCATCAATTCTCCCTCCCAACCGCCCCGAAGCGCCCGGGACGTCGGCTCTGTGACGGGTGCCGTCTGAGCGCACAGGAAACACGCCCTGAGGGCTGGGGCGACTTCGCCACCGAGGTCACCGCACTCCAGTGGCGAGCGCACGGCCCGTCCCGGCTGCGCCCGCGTCCCTTCCGGGCCGGCCCCGTCCCGCCACTTGCAGTCGCGTCCCCGCTCCTCCGCGCGCCCCGCGCCCCCACGTCTGAGTCAGGCCCCTGGGGGGCGCGCCTCACCCGTCCTTGGCGGCGTTTCCCCTTTGCTCCGTCAGACACCCAGGCTGAGGCCGACATTGGCGTCCCGCGCGCACGGAAGGGCGCCGCGAGCTCCTCGGACGGTCGAGGGGCAAGTCCCGCGGCGGAACAGGGCGGCTCCGTCTGCGCCGCGGAGCCCGGGCGCAGCGCGCGGGTCTCGCCCGACCGCAGGTCACGTGGCGGGGAGGGGGCGCCAGTGCGCGCGACCCGGCGCGCGCGCTTGCGAGTGTGGAGGCGCGAGAGGCTGCTCGGCCGCGTGTGTCGGGGGGAGGGGGCGGCGGCCGGGCGGGCCGACTCCGCCCCCTGTGCGCATGCTCCGGCCCCGCCGGGTTATAAAGCCGCCGAGCCGGCCGGGCCTGACAAAGTGCTGGCGAGCTGCGACGTGACTAGCGGGCCGCGTGGGCGCCCCGAGAAGGGGACGAGGCAGCCGGCAGAGGACGCAGCCTGGGCCCTGGGCCCCGCGGAACTGCAGCCGCGCCGCCGCTCACGCACATGCTCGGCGCCGGAGCCGCGCCTAACGGTTAGTTGGGTAGCCGCCGGCGGTGCTCAGCGTGGACGCCGCGGTGCCCCGGCTGCCTCTGGGGATCCCAGGCAGCCTCCGGGGAGCGGAGACCGGCGTCCTCCGGGGAGGGAGGCAGCCCCGCAGGCATCGTGGCCGCGGGCAGCCGCGTGGCCCGGGAGCGCAGCGGTGGTGAAGGAGACCTTGAGGCGCGGGGGACAGCGCCTCTCCCAGCCGCGCTGCGGCCCCGTGGTCAGGTGCCGGCCACCGGCCTGGCCCGGGAGTCAGGTCGTGCGGAGCGTGACCTTGGGGCAGTTGCCTCCCTGCTGGTCTTCAGTAGGCTCCTCCAGAGATGCTTTTGATCTGGAAAAAGGGCGACGTGGGGCTGGTTCACGTGGTGCCTCCAGACTCTCCTGGCCGCGTCCTGCTCCGAGGGCAGGGACCCGGGCGGGAGTTATTTTGGACTCGTGGCATGCCCGTCCCAGCCTCCTCCTTCAGCCAATCCTTGTCCCACCTGGTGACTTGTGATAGTGGTTTGGGAATCTGCAGTGACTGCAGGGTTCGCGTGGACTTTGCCGAGGGGGGCAGTGCCGCTGGCGGACGCCCGGGACTGGGGCTCTTTGTCATTCAACCTGTGGCTTGCAGAACGTCAGCCGCGGCGCCCTCGTGCTCGTGGTCTTGAAGGCGGCCCTGTTGAGAGGACTCCGAAGGATAGCATTACACTTAGTCAGATGCATGCTTTCTGTTCCAAGAACATCCTTTTTTTTCCCGCGTGCATTTTAGCGTTTCGTTTCTTTGTCCATGACTTAGTTGGTGCGACACGCATGTGCCAAAACTGGTTTGCAATTAATCTCAACCAAGAAATAAACGTCGTACTGCTTGAGCCGAGTTCCCCGCGTCTGCTTATAAACTAGGTGTCTACTGATAACAGTAAAAATGTTTACCAGCTACTTTATCGTAACGACCGTAGTTTTGAAATTTGTGTTCAAATATTATTCTGGTTTCGAAATAAGACGTCTACACGTCAGTGCCCTGATAAAACAAACGTGGGATTAGTAGCTACTGGAATGTTGTGATAAGGCAAACTCTGAATTGTGTGAGAGTTTGGGAAGAGGGTGAGTAGGAATTGGCCATCAATAATTTTTATGTCAGCTAACGGCCCAGTGAGGTAAAGCAGAGTCTATGTATGTTAAGCTTTTTAGTTAAGCATTAAATAGTATCCATAAATCTAAGTCTTACAGCCTCGGGTACACCTCTGCCTCCAAAGTGCCATAGAAATGATACAGAATTCAAGCCCTTTAGCCCTTAAAATAGATAGTGGGCATTAGTTAAACAGACGTTGAACATACATCAGTAATGAATTTAGAGTTTTAGATAGATGCTGTTCTTTCATCGGATTGCAGTGACCCTTGTTAAATATGCAAGTTAATGGTCTCGGGAACACTATGAGATTTTTATACCTGAATAGGTTTAAATGTTGTGAGCTTAACATAATAGGCAGTAACGTGGCTATAACAAACCTCCACAGACTGGAAAGAAAATAAAAGGATCATACCACCATAGGATGAAACCAACGGATTAGTGTTTCAATAGTGTACATATTTTTTGGTCTTTTAAATATTAATGCTTATAATAACTGAAAAAGATCTGAATGGACAGTCAGTGTCCCTTATTTTACAGATTAGGAAACTGAGGTTGGAGAGGTTGTGATTAATCATCTTAGTTCTGAAAACTTGGTTGGATGGGGATTACGTGTGTCTTTTGACTCACATTTAATCAACTGGCACTCCTGAGCTTTCACTAAAAGTTATAAATATGGATATAAATGATCTCACACTGAAAACAGATATTTTGAGTAATAACTTAGGTCCTTTCCCATTGTGTTTTCAATCTGCTTCATAATATGCATTCTTATGAGGATTTAGCTCCTTATAAATGCTTACATGGCCAGTCTGCTTTTGTTGCAGATGAGGAGTAGGAAAGTGGGACTTGCATATGAGAAAAACAGACCACAAAGTTGTGAATTTTTATGTATTCAGCGATTTGTTTTTGGCTACCAGGCACTGGGAGAGACTTAGGATATCACATTTCATTTCAAAGCTTTGTTCTCATTTTAAAAGTTTCAGACAATATTTTTAAATATGTATTTTTTCCATCCTTTTCTAGTAACTTCTTGTACACATAATAATTGTTTAATAAATCTCTTGAATGAGTCTGAACGTCATTATGCTACCTTTGATCCTCATTATCTTAAAGAACTAAGTTTTCTTGTTTGAATAGTAACAAAGCACAAAAGTGTATTGGGTATTGCTTGTCTAGTATTAACTCACTGTTAATTAATTTCAAGGTTTTTTCCCCCAAATGTGTCAGAAATACACAAGAAAATTAAAAAGTTGACATTTTGACCATTTTATGCATTTAATAACAATTTGAGCTGCTTTGTATAAAAATGACATTATTTTTATGTATAAAAATTTCGGATACATTCATTCGGATATATCGGACCGTCGCGGCAAAATGGTTAAAGCATTATCCAGTATTCTCATGTTTATTTGCAAATATTTTTAGAATATATTCACCGACACTAAAGTATCAAAAAGAAGTCAGCAGCGGTGGCCGGTTAGCTCAGTTGGTTAGAGTGCAGAGCTCTTAACGAGGTTGCTGGTTTGGTCCCACATGGGTCACTGTGAGCTGCACTCTCCACAACTAGATTGAAATAATTACATGACTTGGAGCTGAGGATCCTGGAAAAACACACTTAAATAATAAATTAAAAAGTTTTTAAAAATCAGCATTATTACCTCAAAATATACTACAGTTAACTTAAACAGCCATTTTAATTGCTAAAAATATACATCTTAAGACTGTCATTAAGATAATTATCAGGTCCTGTATTAGAAATATGCAAATTTTCAAATGACTGTTTTATTTTCTTGGAAACTACAGTAATTGTTTTTGTGTTTTTTTATTATTTTTGTAAGAATTTATTTGAGTCAAATTGAGGACGTGCTGGAGAGCAAAATCTCAAATGCTTAGAAACTACAGTAACTCCTCTTCCATCTACTCCATCAAGCAGTTTTCTAGGTGATAGAGTAAACGCAAACAACATCATTACACAACCACAACAGACTGATGTAAAGATGTGTATTTCTAATCTACAGGGCAGGTATTTCATCAGCTTCTTTAGGGGTTCCCCTAGTTGAGCAAAATAAAGGCCTGTATCTAATATATTAATATAAGATAGCAAGCTGATAAGATTTGAAGCAATTTCAAGCACATTTGCTGATGCACCCAAAAGAAGGCAAGAAAATACCCCAAGTCAATTAAGATGCCCACTGTTTTATTTAACTTAAGTCACTTAAAATGAACTCCTTTGGAAACAGTCATTTTAAGTTATGTATACATATACTTCCTTAATGTAGAGGAAAATTACTCCGCCGAAGTTGTGAAAATCATTTTTTTCTTCCTGAGCGTTTTGTTCCCTCTCATTTATGAGGTCTGAATCTATGATGATGTAATATACAAAAATCAATGGCCAGAGAATTTACATAACCCGTGATGTCATGATTACACAATCCTGCGGCATCACGATTTGTGCGCTGCATTGCATCACAGGTTGTGGCTGTCTTCACTCTAACTTCAGAACAGAAGTACAGGAGTTAGGAGCAGGAGTCCTTAGAGTCTTTGGTGCCATCAATTCCTTTGGCAGTTTGATAAAATCTATGGAACCCTTCTCAGAATAATGTTTTTAAATGCATAAAATAAAATACAAAGGTATAATTGTCAAAATATTTTAACTGGATATAATAACGTGCTTCTAAAAACAACAAATGAGATAAGATCTAGTAGTGGGTCTAATAACCACAGTAATTTTGAAGTAGAGATAATTTTAAACAATTTCAAGATAGCTGCAACCTCTTTATCCGATATGAAAATATGTGATTTCTATTGGTGATGAAGTCACAGGTACTGTTAATAGTGCTATGGGTTGTTGCCTACGTTCAGAGTTGAAACAAATTCTAAGCTTTACTTAGAGGTTAATGAAAAGATGTAATTTTTTTCCCCTAACCAAATTCACAGACTCTAAACTCCATCCACCATGAAGGATCAATGTGCAGATCCCAAGTTAAAACCCCCTGATAAGGGAACAGAAGAGAAAGTTAATAAAGTAAAAACTTAACTTTGGTTCTCAAAACTCAATGAGGCAACTTACAAAAGCCCTGTTACTATCCGAAATAGTTTAATACACCAAAGCGATATCATCAGGCTTTCACTCATCTAACAATCTTCAAGAGATTTACATAGGAAGAGCAAAATCACAGGGAAGAAATATTATTTAACCAGCGATCCAATATGCAGCTTGTAATGCCTGTGTATTTTGAGGAACTGTCCTTTATACGAAGGTTAGGTCACTGTAATCAAATCAGATTCCACAAAATTATGAGTTGTGATTAGCAGTAGGGTAGTGTGGGCAACCAGCAGAGCTGGGTCCTACTGCTTTTGGCACAGATGGTCAGTCTCTCTGCAAATGGCTTAGCCCTTCTAGCCAGACTATTGTGGTAGATGTGAAGTCCTTTTGTCATTGTGTGCACTGTGACCCCAGAACAGAAATCACCATTTCCATAAGGTCATTACTGCTCTTTTAATCACTTCTCTGCATGACACTGTGAAAGGAAAATATATACAAATCTGTAGAGAATTTTTATGAGTTTATTTGAACACAAAAACAATGGACAGGGCTTGCTTAAAGCAAAGATAAAACCTTTTACTAAAAATGTTGTATGCCTTGGGCATGACGACTACCCACCATGACCTGCCCATTTAGGAATGTCTGGTCAGATCACCCATCCTGTGAGGTTACTTTCCATGGAACCCCTTTTTTCGTCCACAACACTCAAGGGCTCAAACTTGTTGCCTATATTACCCTTCCTGCAATATAGATCCATTGTAAATTGAATCTTATGACCAAAAAAAGAAAAGAGGAAAAGAATTTTCAGGGGGAAAAGCATGGAGGAAATTTCAATTTGCCAGGGCAAATTAAAGGAAAAATAACATACAACTTAAAAAGGTAACTTGGAGCCATACATTACAGAAGGCTTAAATCAATCCAGACCCATACTAAAAGTGGTAGGCACTGGAAAGCCATGAGGAGTCTTTGACACAGAAATGACACAATGAGAACTGGCAGCACATTGTAATACAGATTGGAGAACAGGGGTGACAATGACAGAAGATAAAAGGCCACTGCACCCACTGCTGCAGCAGCCTAAACTAGATAGCAGTAACAAAAATGAAAAGGGGGCAGGGGGATGGGCGCGAGATAACAAACGGGAGAAGGGTTTGGCACTTAACTGCATTTGGTAGGGCAAGGAGCACACTAGAGAAGTATTAACATGACTCAGAGGTTTTAAGCCTGGCTACCTGGAAGAAAGGTAGACAGAAGACTAGGTTTGGGGGATTAAGGGAAGTTGAGCACAGGCAGAGATAATGAGCTTTAAGAGCAACATATTAAGTTTGAAATGCCCAAGAGACATTGGAAAAGCCGATCATTTATAAGAGTAGTTAATCTGTGTCTTTAAGGAACTTAAAATCTGTAAGGCGGTTACAGGTAATGACTTAGATTTGGTAATGATTCTACCAGAAGTAGGGAACAGATAAACTCTTCAAGAAAAAACAGAAATGACCAACAGAAATCCTATAATTAAAGAACAGAAATCCTAAATGTTCTAAACACTAAAAGCCATTTGAAATGTTATCTAGTGCTTAAAACATTTCACGTACGTACCTTAAATACTTTTCTCCAAAAAGACAGTGTCTCAATCATATTGTAATAAAACACACAAACTTTGTCTTGCCCGTCCTATTCAAACTACTTCTCTTTTTAGAGTTATTCTAGTTAATCAATTAAGAAGGGATGTTAGAATTAAAGGCACAGTTAATTATGGAACTGGGGCGTTAATATAGCAGAACGAGGGACAACCTAACATCTTATGCCTCCTGGTGGAGATACACACCAGCAGCTATGTATGAGTTCAGTATGCCTGCTCTCTCTTGCACCGCCCTTACTCTCAAGAAACTAAACCTGAACTGATCTAACCTTGCTCAGAGTCTTCAATCTAGCTACCAATTTACGGGAAATACACGGGATAGAGGGACATGTTAAAACTATACCAGATGGACACATTCAACAAAATCTAGAATGAGCGAAACTGCAGGAAAAATAACCTGGTTCTTTCAACAAATTATGAGGAAAGTAAGAGAGAAGGGGGAACCTTTAGATTAAAAGACACACCAACCAAATATAATGTGTGACCTTGTTTAGAACCCAAATCAAGCAAACCAATTATTGGAAAACAATTTAGGAAAACTTTAACACTGCCTGGTTATCTGGTGATGTTAATTTTTAAAGGTGGGATAATGATATTGTGGTTACAATTTTTTAAAGAGTCTTTTAGAGATACACTGAAATATTTACAGATGAAATAAGTATATATCTAGGATTTGCCAGGCAATTATCCTGTAGAGGCGGGGGTCGGGGGAGGGAGTAGGTAGAGAGGTACAGATGAAATACTGGCGGCTCTCAATTGTGTTTGAAATTTTCCATTGTAAATTGTTCAGAAGGGGAAAAGTAAGAAAACATCACTATCAGTAACACCAACAAAAACACAGAGGACGGGAATGGATTTGAATTTTGTTTCCAAGCCTTCCAAGCTGAGCAGCCCTGGGCTAGTCATACAACCTCTTAACGTCCCTATTGGTTAAATGGACACAAGTTCCACCTAATAAACTCGTATTGGCTCAAGCTAGAAACCTGGGTGCTGCCTTTAACTCTGTGGCTCCCCCAGTCTCCACAGAATCCTGTCTGTTCCCCGGTCTCTCTCATCCTCCCACCACTATCCATCTTGTCCATCACTGCAATCTTACGACACTCCAACCTGTTCTGCAAACTGTCCAGAGATGTTCCTAAAATGCAAAATCTGATCACGCCATCTCCAGCCCGCCTTAGAACCTGGAAACTGCTTTCGATTGGCTTCAAGACTTTAGTGCCTCCTTGAATTTTTCAACCTAATCTCTTCCCTAATTCCTTAAAATGACTTAGAAGGCCTTCCACTACTTGATATTGTCGACCTGTCCAACTTCTGTCTCTCCCCATTCTCTCTGCTCCCTCTTTAGCTTTAGCTTTGGTGAAATTCTTTGTTTTTCTAATGCACCCTGTACTCTGTAGTTTCAGTACTCGTGTATGGAATGCGGTTTCCACCGTCACTCTGTGCCCTTGCTAGCTCCTATTTATCCTTCAAGGCTCAGGCTACATAGTACCGTGTTTCTCCGAAAATACGACCAGGTCTTATATTCATTTTTGCTCCAAAAGACGCATTAGGGTGTATTTTCAGGGGATGTCTTATTTTTTCATGTACAACAATCTACGTTTATTCAAATACAGTCACATGGTCTTCTTCTGGACATCGTAATAAACGTACTAAATGCGTCCGTCTGGCTGACGATCTTAACTGGGGCTTATTTTCGGGGAAACACAGTATTTCCTCCGAAAGGCCTACTCAGTTTGCTTCTATACATACTAAGTTGGGTGTCTTCTCACATTTAATACAAGATAGTATTTGTTCCTATAGGAACCTGTACATCTCTGTCATAACAGGCAATATTTATAGAGGACTTGTAATTACATATTTATGAAGTGTATATTACTATGTTGTCTCTAATCCTCAAAACTTAAGATATTTTTAATGTGAAACTGTAGTGTTAATTATTTCTATGAGTGAATAATAGCTCAACTCAGCTTTTTGCAAGAAAATCAAAAGTTTTCTTTGTTCATCTTTTAATGAATTGTAATCTACTTATTCTCCCCATTAGGCTTCAGAATATTAGAAATGAAGTAGATTCTAGCAGACATACCACCTCTTACATTCAAATGCTTGTTTACATTTAAAGAAATATAAATCAATAACAATCCTGACCACATCTATTTGTAATTTTAATCCAGCCACTACACATTTCTTACGATTCTGGAACAAGATAGGTCATGGGTTAACAAATTGAAATGGCTCACTTAGATCTCGATTTGTTGAACAGATTTTTGGATTGCTGTATAATAGAAAACAGAACACACGCATATACAGATATTCCAGAATATAACCTGGAATTCTGCCAAGCAAAACCTGCCATTGAAGGACATGGCCTCCAACTTCTAGACAAGAATAGATAATTAATCTGCTACTATAAGACTATTAATTTTCACCTTGGATGGTGTATTCAATAGCTGATGGGCTTCAATTCTTTCTGTTTGAAGTCATAATTCAGCAGGAGCAAAGTTAAATGGGAGATTGATGCGTTTCACGCTATATCCCCTTAAAAGAAATCTACTTCTAGAATTGGAACCGTAACCTTAGTAATAAAAGGCTAACTTGGATCTCGGCATTGTACTCTGTTCTCCTGTTTTGCTAATTGTCTACTGAAGTAAAAATAGTTGCTAGTTTCTTGAAAACTCTTAATAGTAAACATTTTAATAGGTATTTCACAATTTTTCATAAAATTTTAACCTTCAAGTTGAACTACTAAAGGGAGAAATATTTTTATTGGAATTTGTTTGATTATGCTTATATTAATACTTTGCAAGTCAGACTTAAAAAGTAAAAAGTTTCTCTTTTCCTTATTTTGAAAATTCTTGTTCTCAATTTAAAATGCTCATTAATATATACCACTGTTATCTATTCTATGGTCTACAAATACTTATTTTTGAAAGAAATTGCACTAGTGTGGGGAGAAGAAATAAATGAAATATTTAAATTAACCTTCAACAAAGAAACCAGAACCTGAATTGAGAGTTTCTATATATTAGTGGGCATATACTTCCTCCTCCTACCCCCTGTATAAAATCATGCTTATTTGGATGAACACATGCCAAAAATCACTGCCTTATAAGGAGAATTTAGAGTGTCTGTTACAGAATCAGATGATCAAACATGACATTGGCTGAGATTGACAAAGGAGGGTTAATTAAGTAAATATATATACATGTATACAGAGGGTGCCAAAAAATGTATACACATTTTAAGAAAGGAAAAAACTGTTAAAATTGTAGTACTCAATGTATACCAATAACAAAAGATGAATACAAGTCATGTGTATACAATTTTTTGGCACCCCCGGTTTGCACACACATGTAACATACATATGTATATTCAGCATATTAGTTGACCATTTGCAAGTATGATCAACTTCATCACTTCTCTATACTACTTATAAAACTTTAATCCTCATTTCTAAAACAACTACAAGAAAATTGGGATTGACATTTGTAAAACTGGGGTCACTAGAGCAATATTATAGGGCTACAGTAGAGTATTAAACAAAGTCAAGATGAATTCATTGGACTTGTTCATCAGCATAGGCCCAGTCAAGCAGAAGTATAAACAAGAAGTGATTCGTACTTTTTTTTTTTTTTTTAAGGAGGGCACAGCTCACAGTGGCCCATGCAGGGATCAAACAGGCGACCTCGGTGTTACGAGCACCACCCTCTAACCAACTGAGCTAAGAGGCCACCCCAAGTGACTCATACTTACTGTTAAGGCTTGGGCATTCTGTACTTGCTTATGAAAGTTAGTTGAAGTTGCATATAGCCAAAATTTCCCATGTTTGTCATTCTTGGAAATAGCTCACCTGGTTTTGTTCATGGAACAGGAGAAGTATCTCTCACTGCTGCTATGTTGATAAATTGATGTAAAAGGTGATATACTGATTGCCAGGAAGCCCTGCAGGAAAACTTAAACCCATTTCATTAAACAAGTCAGGAATAGCTATGATGCGTGTCATTTGGTGATGGCACTAAGTTTCATTCTCTGGAAATCTTTCTCCGTGCTGGGTCTTTATGTCCACATGTTTTCATGTTATTGGCAAATTTATGTTTCTGCCTTTTCAAAGAATTTCCAACCTTGAGGCTTTGCTCACCCAAGCAAAAGTAGCTGAGTAATATTCAGCGAAGACCCTTCTTGAAAAGCTATCATTCACAAGGTAAAAAAGTGTCATACTTGAACAATCTTTACAGAAGACTGCAATGGACACAGAGGTGGCAGAAAGGCTGGGAATTAAGGGGTATTGTTTATTTATGTTGGAGAAATCCTCCCCCCTCAACCTCCGACACCCATTCCTGTCTTCTTTTAGGTGGTGAAAGGGCCCTGAGATCTAACAAACACCCTCCATTTCATCACATATCCTTTGGCACATGTTACATGTACTGGAAACAGCAGCCCTTTTCTAGATCACAGTAGACACGAAGACAGTTAGAAATGTTAGGTTTCGTCTATTTCATGGTGCTCACAGCTTTCTTGTTGGGAAAAACTTTGAACAAATTCCTAGCTTAGGTAGAAAATACTGTCCAAGAATATGTATGATATTTAGGACTACAAGAAAACGTGAGGAAGATTACAGGGACTCTTAAAGGAAATGAAATTATTAGTTCTTTTGTTCTATATTATTGCACGTTCTTTTTCTTTTTAACTGACTAAAAAGTTTTACATCCTTGATCAAAATTATTTTAATAAGTGAGAGTTTATATAAATACTTACTACTTTTATCAAAGTATAAAATAGATATAGTTTAAGTAGACTTATCACTTACAGTGAAAACAATAGTCCATTCTGCACCCTCTCCTGCCACCCTTTCCCATAGACATACGCATCAGGCTTTCCTGTAACTAATACATCCCAGTTAGACATTTCGTCACTTCTGTGATCAAAGAGAGCTTACGGTTTACAATAACAGGCATTCTCAAAGTGTAGTTTATGGACTCAAGGACCGAAGAATCAGGGCGGAGTCCTCAGGCTCCACATTGGAACTAATGATTTAGAAACAATCACTTACCAAGTTTTGGTGCAATATCAAAGAAGAAAATCCACAATTATCTGAAAAGGCTGTTAAAATACTTCCTTTTCCAACTAGATATCTGCTTTAGGTTGCTTTGGATCAAAACTTTGAGTTATGCTGTCTTAAAAAAGAAATACTCTCTATTTATTGTTAGGATGGCCTGACCATGTCAATAATAAAAAAAATCTGAAAATTATTGGTAACTAAAATATTGATGTTTTTAGGGATTATAAATATGAGCTAAATAAAAACAAGATCTAGAATCAATTTTAGTAAATTGTTAAATTTCTTTTCAAGGATGGGACAGTATATTTGAATTCTTGTACTGTGGGATGGATTTGCTCTGAATGATAAGGGAGATACAGTTGGAAGTTTGCAGAGCCAGGTTTACATTTTTTTAGGTTGTTTATATGCAGTTTGATCAAAATCATGCATTTCGTTATTGCTACCGTGTTTCCCCGAAAATAAGACCTAGCCGGACAATCAACTCTAATGCGTCTTTTGGAGCAAAAATTAATATAAGACCCGGTATTGTATATTATATTATATTATATTATATTATACCCGATCTTATAGTAAATAAGACCAGGTCTTACGTTAATTTTTGCTCCAAAAGACGCATTAGAGTTGATTGTCCAGCTAGGTCTTATTTTCGGGGAAACACGGTGTTTGGCTAGACACCTACAGTAGTTATATTTCTCTTTTCACTGGTGCTGTTTGGTTTTTTATTGTTTTTTCTTCACTCTACTCAGTTTCAAAACGGAAAAGACTACAAAAGAAGGCGAGATTCCTTAGACCTTAAATCTAGGAATCTACGGGGAGGGGGGGGGAAGGAGGGCGGCAGGTGGTTCTGCAAGCCACGAAGCTGGACGATGGCCAGTTTTAAAGTGCAGTAGACTCGCTACTTTAGCAGCAGTAGCTTCAGTAAATCAGCCTTTCTGGATTTGAATCTTTCCATGTGAATTTCAAATCTAAAACTGGTGTACACTTAGTAACAAATTCTTTTAAGATTATTGATTTTAGATACTTTGTGCCTCTTAAGTTCACAAACTGGCCATTGTCATTTTAGGAAACGACAGTGGCTTTGTTTTAAATATTGAAGGAAAAGTATAGAGAACATAATGAATACTAGTATTTCCAAGGGCTTTTGTAACTCTTCTGGAGATGGGCAGAGCGTGGGGAGTATGGAGCACAGGTTGGCTTTCCAGATTAGTTTACTTGTAATTCCTGAGAGTTACAAGAAAAAGAGAATTCAGGAAATCTAGAAGGTGGTTCTTATTACCACCGTCATTGCCAAGAAAAATTAGGGTTTTCTTGTTTCCCATTGTCCTTTACAAAGCAAATTAATGAAGAACTTTCTCATCACCTTATCACTTTTTTTTTTTTTTTTTTTTTGGTTAATCTCCCCAACACTTTCAGGCAACTACTAGAGAGTGAAAATAATAGCTAAACTAATCGGAAGGCCAATGTGCACATTGTAAAGATTAATCTCTTAAACTTGAATCTCTTAGCTTCTGGACTTCAGTACTCCTTCTCAACAGGAGCTTTGAATACTGTACACTGGGGCCTACTCTACTCATAATTTACTTCTTGAATGAACCCTTTTGTTTATAGCTGAGATTTGGTCAGTTTGAAAGAAAATAATATGTAGATACTGATAATACACACATACTGTTTTCTACTATGTACCATCAGAATTTTTAAGTTAATAAGGACAGCCATTTGTCAGATGGTGACAGAACTGTGTTGGATCCATGTGTGGTTTTTTGAAGTGTTCTTTTTTTTTTCAAAACTTGGATACTTTTATTTCTTATACTTGTTTTCCTCTGAATATTTTTAAAGCTTTTTGAAGTTTTAAATCTAATTATGACACTATGGAATAAGGTTTTATTAACTTGATGAGGCAAGTCTTAGTGACTAAAAATTATAACTGCTTTAACTGGGGCAAATCATAGCTGGCAGCTAAGCTCAGAGTTTAATCACGTCCGGCACGTATTAGCTGATTGAATCAGAGCCTGGCTTGTTAAATAGCTCTACCGTTCTACCTCTGTGTGTGGGTGTCTCCCTCTGTGTGTAAACATTCTGAGGCAAATTAATCTTTTTAGTGGTTCTTTGATTGAAAAATTTCAAGTGCTTTTCTCTTTATTCATACTTAGATGAAGGAAAAACTTGTAAAATTAATGCCTGGAGCAGTTCTATTTCATATAATTTTAGAATCCAGACTGTTTTCCTTTAGAACCGAGCTGTTAAATAGCTTTTTATTATATTCATTCCAGTAGAAATTTTAGGAAGCTTCAACTTATTTTTATCCCACCTGAATCATAGGAAAGTGAGACGCCCCAGGACAGAGATCATTAATCTTTAACCTGGGTTATATTTTTAAGGGAATTATTCTCCAGATCGTCAGATTCACATGTACCCTTAACTATTTGGTTGGTGCAAAAGTAACTGCAGTTTTTGCAATTATTTTTAACCTTTTACCACAGTTACTTTTGCACCAACCTAATGTTTTAAAAATCATCTCTCCTGAGAATAGATGCCTGAGGTCTTCTGCTTCTCCTTTTCTAATTTTTAAAAGCCCTTACTCACACTACAAAATAAAGGTATATGTTTTATTTATCCCAATTTTTATTGTGGGTCACTACCCCAGGCTATAAAAATCTCTGGAGCCCCCAAATAAGGGAAAGTTTCAGAACGCATAGTCCCAGAGAAAGTCCCATGACAAATCCATTGAGGGGTTAGGTCAGAAATATTGGATGAGACAGGACCTATTCCATGTGGACAACAAATTCCTTCTCTATTTTCTATGTTAGAATTAGATTTAGAAAGTGAGACAGTTATCACAGGGATATGTATCAACACATTTCGATTAAAATGAGGTATGACTTTGACAAACCTATTTTACTTGATTGGTTTAAAAACCGGACTGGCCAATTAGATTATATGGTGAGTATGTTCCATAAACTGGGCTAAATCTTTAGTGTCAAAGTTTTGGTAAATATATTTAAAGCACATAGATTACAACATACAATATGCTAGAAATTATATTCTTTGTAACTATTAAGCTTAAAAACAAATTTTAAATGTCAAATTAATATACAAGAGGGTACATATTGTTTTCTGTCTACACAAAAGCCTCCACATAGAAGTTTACCGCAGCTTTATTCATAACTACAAAAACTTGGAAGGCAAGATGTCCTTTAGTAGGCAAATGGATAAATAAATTGATACATCCAAACAGTGAAACATAGGGCTAAAAAGAAATGAGCTATCAAGCCAGAAAAAACATGGAAAAAACTTAAATGCTATTACTAAGTAAAGAAGTCAATCTGAAAAGGCTACATACTATATTATTCCAACTATATGACACTCTGGAAAAGGCAAAGCTATGGAGACGGTAAAAGGAGCAGTAGTTGCCAGGGGTTATGGGGGAGGGAGGGATGACTAGTGGGAGCACAAAGAATTTTTAGGGGCACGAAGCAACTCGTTATGATACTACAGTGGTGGACACATATCATTATAAATTTGTCCAAACCCATAAAATGTACACCAAGAGCGAGCCCTGGAAATTGACTGAGGGGTTGTTGGAACTGGAACAGGAATGTATAGCTGAAGATGAAGCAGAAGAAGAAAGAAGAACCCCCAAGAAAATTCACAGTGAGGGATTTAACAGAAGCTTTTGCAGACAAGCTCTTTTGAAAGTTTGAAAACATACCCCAACACTGAAAGGTTTTCAATACTAGAGAGGAATGTTCATGGTACATATATCTGCTTACAAGCAAGTCTATGATTTAATAAAAAACACACACAAGAAAACAAGTAAATAACCATGGACATATTTCTGAAAAGACTGACACCTCCTCAAGGAGTGCCTCAGGCAGGTCCTTAGGACGAATTCCAGAAGAAGGCATTGTTGTCTTAGAGGACAGCTCATTGGCCCTAAACACCTTCCAGTGGGACGGGCCATGGAGGGGTGAGACAGAGATACTAATGACCCGGCCCTGTGTAGGCCCAGCCAGTTGAGTGTGTGTGTGTGTCTTAGTTTTTAACAAAATAGTTTAGACAGTGAAAACAGAGAAAAAAGCTTATAGAATAAGGATATATAGAAAAAAGCTTTCTGTACCTCTGTACAATGTGTTTGTGTTTTAAACTGTTATTACAAGAGTCAAAACATTAAAAAAAATAAAAGTTTATAAAGTAAAAGTTACAGTAAGCTACGGTTAACTTATTATTGAAGAAAATTTGTTTTTCATAAATTTGGTGTAGCCTAAATGTAGTATTTACAAAGTCTCCAGTAGTGTGCAGGCGTGTCCTAGGCCGTCCCATGCACTCACCCTTCCCCCGCTTAACTGACTCGCCCAGAGCAACTTCCGGCCCTGCCAGCTCCGTTCATGGTAAGTGCCCTGCACAGGTGTACCACTGTCTATCTTTATACCGTCTCTTTACCGTCCCTTTTCTGTGTTCAGATATATTTAGATACACAAATACTTAGCGTTGTGTTCCAGTACTCAGTGCAGTAACATGCTGTAAGGTTTGTAGCCTAAGGAGCAACGGGCTGTACCTCCAGCCCGGGTGTGCAGGAGGCTGTACCATCTCGGTGTGTGTAAGTGCACTCGGATTGCACAATGAAGGAGTCACCTAACGATGCATTTCTTAGAACATGTACCCGTCATTAGGCGACAGTGACTATATATCTACGTATGTGCCTATAAGCAATATATTATTGTTTTGCATTTTTTAAAATTTTATATAAATGGCATGTGTCTATGGTGGGTTTTGGAAATGGTGGTCAGCATCCATTACATATCTTTTCAAGTGTAATTTGCTATATTGCAGAGGCTTCAAAGCTAAAAACTACATTTCTCAGGTTCCCTTGCAACTGTATTTCTGAATTCAATTTAAATTCTGCTAGTCATAGTGCCTTTATGTGCCGTTTGTGAGGCAGAATTGGAACTGATGTCTCAATGTCTAGTTACTGGCTTTGGGATTTTGAGAAGCTGTCATAGGCGGCAAACGTTCTGGAGCTAACGGCGGAAAACAGCCTCTGATTGTGGCGTCTTCCTGATTTTGATGATTATCTGATTCTGGCAGCTTCTTATCTCGCTGGCTTCCGATTTGTGGCAATAGTGATATAACATATGGAGGCAAACGCTTTCTGGTTATAGAAAAAGGAGCAGCTTTCCAATGGCCTGAGGAGTGCTTTGTAAGAAAGTTTCATGGGTCCAAAGGAACAAATGTTGGGGACCCCTGAGAGTGAGAGCTCTGGTAACATCCTGTTCCTTTGGGTTGGGATTCTGAAGGGTGAATTGGAGGCAAACCCGTTCTCAAATGAATAGCAACCTGATTTTTGCTGTAATACAGTCTGAGTGGAGATAATCTGAAACGAAGATGCTAACATACGGCTGTAGCATGAGTAATAACATAGGGTGGAAGCCAGCTTTAAATAAATTACAGATCTTTATGAGAAAACAGGTAGGCCTACCACCAAACATTCCCATCTTCTCCTTCTTTATAAACTAACAGCAAGTTTCCGTTTCTAAACATGCTATTCCTTAGTACTAGGTGGCTTCAAGGAAAGGGATAAACTTTGATTTGAAACTACCATCTTTTGACATAATCTTCCAGCCCAGGAAATGAAACCTTTGTGTATTCAGAATGATCTTTTAGTTTGCAAATTGCTACAGATCTAGTGAGTCAGGTACCCACTTCCTAGTACTTTAAGTCAGCATATAAATAAGAGAGAGTAAAAAGCAAGTTAAGTACTGAAGAATACATTTTGGGAAAAGGGAAAAACTTTTAAAGCCTATCTTAAACTATGAAACTTTTGTAGGGTATGTGTTATGTGAACTTTGCAAGCAGAAAAGTGAAACGAGGCATTTAGTTAATTTACAGTAATTTGAGGAATTACATTAAGTACTAAAACAAGTAGGCTTATTATCTAAATACAAAGGCTACATTTATTGGAAAGGACTTATTTTAGCTGTGGTTCCTTAAATGGTGATGAGCTGTTTTCCTTTAAGCTAAAGTGCTTTATTGCTGATAAACTGTTTCGATTTTATCTTTCAGATAATTGGATTTGAATTGCACTTTGGAATTCATCTACACCTAAAATGCCGCCAGCAGTTGGAGGTCCAGTTGGATACACGCCCCCAGATGGAGGCTGGGGGTGGGCAGTGGTCGTTGGCGCTTTCATTTCCATCGGCTTCTCTTATGCATTTCCCAAGTCTATTACAGTGTTCTTCAAAGAAATTGAAGATATATTCCATGCCACCACCAGTGAAGTGTCATGGATATCCTCCATTATGTTGGCTGTCATGTATGGTGGAGGTAAGTACCCACTAAGGCCTGCTGCTTTAATGTTCAGTAAGCAGCCTGAGGCGCTGTATTCAGTAACGTTTTTCTATGACTTATTCACTGAGGTGCTTTGAAATGTTATTTCATGAAGCTTTACGTCTAGAGTCACATTTTTCATTCCCGTTAACAATGACAACTTTTGCTCTGTTGTTCCACTACAGTATTCTGAAACAGAATTGAGAAATTATGAGGAGGCCTAATTTGCTCCCCCTTAGTATTGTTGAGCCTAAAATAGCTCTCAGAAAAATGACATATGCACAACTGATTTTTCTAATTGCTTTCTGCTAGACTCTTGAGATGTAAGCTTAAAGATTTTTAAAAATTGATGTTGGGAGAATTAAAGTAAATCAGGCTAACCTGAATAGCATAGTTCAAAGTCTCAGGTAAAAGCTTTTCATGGTATTAGAAATAAGGAACTGAATAAAATCTCCCCCTTGTTCCTTGCGATATTATTAGTCCTAAAAGCATTTTAGCTGCATGTTTAACTTAAGTTTATCATTCTTTCCCCTTCTGTCCTCTTTGACATGTTATGAAGGAAATGTGGAGAGTAAATTGCTTATTTAATATCATTTAAAATACTGTTCATTTCACCTTTGCATATCAAATCACAATTTAACATGTAAAAGTAAAAACCCTACCATAGTACTTAAAATACATAGTTATTTAATTAACAGAGATTCTAAAGCCAAGTGTGTTTATTTACTGGGATTCACAATGTCTCATGTTGTTTACTACGTGTTTTCCCTTCCATTAATCTTATATTTTGGTGGCAGTTTAGTACCTCAGATTATTTTCATATATAGCTCTTTAACAGCCAATATAAATGTTTCGTATTTCGACTATAAAACCTTAGCTTGAGGCTTGTGACCTGATGGCCGATTCAACTAATATTTCTTAGTCCTCTGTACATATTCCAACTAGACTAGGTGTTGTGAGAGAGAACACTGGTCTTGAACCTTGCCTTTGGGAGGTTTAGAATCCTATTGAGACAAGAACAAATTTACGAAACAGGAATAAGTAGCTGAAGTCATAATTTAATTAAGTGGCTAATTTCATTGCACGGAGAAAACGTAGTCTGGTTGCCTTAGAGAGAGATACATTGGATGATTGAACAGGAGTGGGAAGACTTTTCCGCTGTATATCTTTTTGTGCCTTTTAAATTTTGAATGTAAGCCTGTTTTGTCTATTAAACTAAGTACCTCTTTAAAGAACATAAGTGCTAAATTTTATTACTTTTTTAATAAGTTCAGAGAAATCAAAAGGGACTTTGGACATTATCTAGTTTCTGAGAGCCAATCACTTTGGAGGCTTTGAACTCCATCTGCCAGGACAGGTTCTGACTGTAATCGCTTGAAGAAATTGGTATAAATATGACCCAGAGGTACTCCAGGTGCTCAGGGTATCTTTAAGCTGACTACAAGCCAGAGGGTCACATGTTGCTGTGCCAGCTGCCAAGAGCTTGAGAGCCACTTGCATTTTGCATCAAAATTAAGTGATGTCAGTTGTGCTAATTGCACATGACACTTTCTTTTGGGAAAACAGTTAGTTCTTTGTCCTCATGCAGAGATAACTAGCACATTTCTCTGAGTCTGTGTTATAATAGGCCTATAAACTGTACCCCTCTCTATTTTTAATGATAGCTAATTGGGGCCATCCTTCCTGAAATAACTCAGAAAGACAAATTGCCTATCAGGAGCCTTGTGGCAGAATTCTTACTAAATAGGTTATTGTTTTGATTGGCTCTTAAATGATATGTCCCCTCAGAATTATCATCACTTTTACAACTGCCATAATCCTTTAACTGGTACATTTGGGCTACACCCTCAACACTAATATGAGCTGGAAGTGGTTTCATTTTCCTTTTTCCAGTGCTTAGGTTCAGCGATACATACTGATGCTTGTTAGAGTATATTTTTCAGAGGAGATCTTAGTTGTCTACTTTTGGTTGATTTGAGGTTTTCCTTTTTGTCTTTTTAACGTGAAAGTGTAAATTTACATGTTTTCAGTTCCATAGTGATGTCATCTTAACATTTCTATTTAAAATACTGCAAACTTTACAGCATTAATTTCTATCTCATGGAGTGTGGCAGTATTTTGATCTTTGTAATACGGACTATACTCACTCTGTTTCATGAGTAGTTTATATGAAAATATTTCATGAGTATTCTTTCAGTATTTACTTCACCTTACACAAGCCATAAGTTCAAATTATTTCCAAACCATTTGTGGCCTAATTATTTTCATGAAGTGACTTAGAAAGTCAATGAAAACTTCTTTATGCATATCCTTGGTTGAGCCTGGAGTTTCTCCTGGCAGCGTTATTGACCCAGCCCCTTAGAGAGACGTGGTACTCTGAAATACTAGGATATCAAAAGCTCTAATTCCTTTTTGCATGTTTATTACATGTATGTATACATATATACATGCATATCATAATTAGAATTTGAGTTCCCTGGGGCCAGAACCTGTCTTTTAATCTTAAAATACCACACTGCAACTCTGGATAGTAACAGAATATAAGTAACTGCAGAATTTCCCATAGTGTTTATGGAAATAGAATATGTCAACATATGATCAATAATATATTCTGAATATGTACATTATATCTATATTTTTAAAAATAGACTTATTCTTCCTGGGAGCATAGAATAAACAGAATAAGGTCAGAATTTACTATGCTAATAGAAGCTCAATGTGATTTGTATGCCTTCTGTTTTATAACTTAGTTCTAAAACTAGAGTACATATAATGGGGAGAAAATGGGCTGGATTTGAAAAACGGACTGGGTCTCACCAGCTTTGTGACTGTGCAAGTTTAAACCTCAGTTCTTTCTTTCCCTCATGTCCCCTTCCCTACTGCTGCATTGCCGTGACCCTTATTTATAGTCATCTACCATCACCGCAGACAAGTTGTGTCATGTAAACAAAGTTGTTGTTTCCATAAGTTCATATTCATGAAGTAGAGACATAAATATTCTTGTAAGTATAAATAAATGAAATTCAATGAATGTTATTCAATCTGTAATCAGCAAATAATAGTCTACTTAAGAGTTGTGTTACAGCTTTTAAAACATTGTTTGCTTTGGATAAGACTCTCTCTTATGATTAAGACAAAAATTTGGAAAAGGGGAATTGCAGATCATACCAATTTGTGGCAAATAATGAGAGGCCATTTGATTTTTGTATTCAAAAACTGATATATGGAATGCATAAAATCTTTTTCTTCCTGATTCTTAGAATACTTCACTTTTTATTTACTTCCTTTTCTCACATTCAGGAAAAACTGATTTTTTTTTATGCATCTATTTAGCCGAAGAAATTTAATCTGGTTTTCTTAAATAACACTCCATTTCCTATCCTCTTGAGTTGTTAGACCCAAGGATATTTTGACCATTCTCTGACTTAACCTTCTCCTGCAAGCATTGTTTCACTGTATTGCTACCACAAAATAGTATAATATAGGCATGGAACCAGGTTAACTCTGAAACTTACTCAATTCAGTACCTGAGACATCCAAATGTAATTGGAAACAGTTTTGTTTTGTTTTAAATTTAGACGTCCTAATTGCAAAACTACTTAAATTTGGGAAAAAATAATTATGTATTTTGTCTTTTACTTTTTAAAAAATATGACACAAACCACAATTAATGATAATATGTAAATAATGCTCTAAAATCATCTCATCATATGACTGTGCCTATCCAAAAATTAAAACAGAACTTACTAAATATATGTTGACCATATCCTAGATAAATCAAGAAGCCTGTGAATATCCATTACCGAGACATTTTCAGCCAGTCTGCCTTATAAGAGAAAGATTAAGGGTAAACTAGTCTTTTAGATTGTAGTAAAATCCCATCTAGTATTTCTAGATATAAAAGATACACAATTAATGTTTTTTTAGCCTCTTTATTTTCCAGTACACATACCTATGACTATGAAATAATTACCGAAAGCAGTATTCTTACCATTGCCTTTTGTTGTATCTGTTTATTTTGTAGGACTTGTTATTAGTGTCATTAATGCCTTGTGTAGATGTGAGGGGTAGGTTCCTTTCCTCTGTACCACTAAATTTTGGTTGTCTCTTAGGTCCTATCAGCAGTGTCCTGGTGAATAAATACGGCAGTCGTCTGGTCATTATTGTTGGTGGCCTGTTGTCAGGCAGTGGCTTGGTTGCAGCTTCTTTCTGTAAGAGTGTACACCAACTTTACTTTTGTATTGGAGTCATTGGAGGTGAGTGGCTGTTGATTCATTTTCCAGCATTAATTTATTGCTGGGTATTTGGTGTTCGTCTTTCAGATCTCTTGAGTGAAATTCCTTCCTTATAGAAATTACATGATTATCATTTTGAAGAGCTGTAAATACATTAAGAGTACCAGAAACAAACTTTTAAAGAAATTTCTGTGATACAGTATGTGGTCATTGTTTGTTGAATGAATGAATGGATGAATGAATGAACTGAAAGAGATAATTGCATCCCTTGTCCCAAGAATAGTCAGTGGTGGTGGATAAAATGTGTCTGGCAACATGTTGCAAAGGTGGCCGATGGTTATTGTTCTTACCTCTTCCTCTCGCGGGGGAATAGGCTTCTATTGGAGCAGGAGAGGGTGTTAAACATAAAGAGGGAATTATCAGGGAATTATCGGGGGCGGGGGGGGGGGGGGGAGCTGTTAGTTCAGTTGGTTAGAGCATGGTGCTAATAACACCAAGGTTGTCGGTTTGATCGCTGCATGGGCCACTGAGCTGTGCCCTAGCCCTTTGTGAACATGAATATTTTCTCAGAATAGATTTGTAAAAGTGAAACTGCTGCATTTTTTAAATACATATAAGTTAACTTCCCTTCCATAAAGGTTATATTTAGTTCTACCACTATGTATGAGAGAAAATATACCCTTGACAATAATGGGATATTATGTTTTTTAATCACTGCCAATTAAACAGATGAACAGTTATCTCCTGGTTTTAATTTGTATCTCTTCGATTATTAGGAAAGTAAATGTTTCTATATGTTTATGGCAGTGTATTTGGATTTTTTTAAACAAAAAGAGCTACTTTTGTTTATTGATTTAAGAATAATATATAATAACTTTACATGTTAAATTATTATCCTTTTACATGACAGTTATTCTTCCAAATTAATTTTTTAAAAATATTTAATTGTGGTAAAATATACCTAAAATTTACCTTGTTAAACATTTTTAAGTGTTCAGTTCAGTGGTGTTACATATACTCATTGTTGTGCAAATATCACCACTATCCATCTCTAGAACACTTTTTTTTTCCCTAGGACACTTCTCATCTTGCAAAACTGAAACTCTGTACCCACTACGTAATAACTCCCCCTGCTCCCATCCCCCACAGCCCCAGGCAAACACCCTCCTACTGTCTGTCTCTATGAATATGACAAGTCCCTCACATAGGTAGAATCATACAGCTTTTGTCTTTTTGTGACTGGCTAATTCACTTAGCATAATGTTGTTTTGTTTTTAACTTTGTATTTATTTTAAGTGTGTTTTTCCAGGACCCATCAGCTCCAAGTCAAGTAGTTGTTTCAATCTAGTTGTGGAGGGCGCAGCTCACAGTGGCCATGTGGGGATCAAACCGGCAACCTTGTTGTTAAGAGCACTGCGCTCTAATCAACTGAGGTAACCGGCCCATTCATCCATGTTGTAGTATGTGTCAGAATGTCCGTACTTTTTAAGGCTACATAATATTCCATTGTACATACCGGAGTCCCCAAAAAATGTATACACATTATAAGAGATATTATCTGCTCATGCAGTTCACCATCGTCAGAAGTGTCTGGACGCTGACGGTAACCACTTTGAGCACCTCTTGTAATTGCAGAAGTCAAACATGACTTGTATTCATCTTTTGTTATCAGTACATATTGAGTATTACAATTAATAGTTTTTTCCTTTCTTAAAACGTGTACACATTTTTTGGTACCCTCTGTGTACACCATATTGTGTTTATCCATTCATCTGCTGATGGACACTTGAATTGCTTCCACCCTTTCGGTATTGTGAATAATGCTGCAGTGGATGTACAAATATCTGTTCTCAATAAATTTATTTTTTTTAAATCAAAACATGTATTGCACAACTAATCATTGAAATTCTTAAGAGGCACTCGATGCTGCAGCGGCTTCCCTTTCCTTCACGGAATCCATGCCCGAATCTGCAGTCTACAATTTGTAGGTGCCTCGTCCGACCCGTCCCGATGGCGTTTCGTCTTGTAGCCTTAGCACTCCAGTGGTACTTTCTCTTCTGTGGGGCACGCTAGCCACATTTGCCACAAGTAGACTTCTGAAGGTAGTAGGCCTTAGAGCCACAGCTGCAGAATAATCGGTGCGTCTTATTGCGACACTTTCTGAATGATGACGTTCCCTTCATCATTTGGCCGAGACCAAAAGAGCTCAACAAATTTTTTGCTGTTGGATTTTGAGAAAAATTTTTAAAATTTACCATTTTCCCACTTTGTTCCCTCTTTAAGTGTCTACAATTTTCAAATATCCAAATTCTCAGTCTATGATTTCTCTTATGTTATTCTTAGAAAGGTGTTCTCTACTCCAAGATTATGAAAATATTTGCCTATTTTTTAAATATGCCTTTTTATATTTAAAACTTCTGGATGGATGAAAACATTTGACATAAAATGTGAAAAAAGAACTATAACTGTTTCCACGTGGCTACTTTACTTGCTCTTTTATTCATTCTTCAAATATTTATTGAGCAACAACCATGTCACGTCAGGCACTGTTCTAGGTGCTGTGAGGACAGAGTGACACATTGGGCAAAGGCACACTCTTTCATGGGAGGGGACAGCCAGTATTGCTCAAATATATGAATAAATAAGAAAACTATCAGTGATTTTTTCTTGTTTATCAGTGATAAATACTAGACAACGCCTCAGAACCGTATTCTGACGGGAAGGACTGAGTAGTCAGTGAAGGTGAGGGCTCACTGAAGAGAAGATCTTAACAGATCTAAGCAACAACAGGCCACCAGCTGTGTGAAAACCGAGGGGGCAGCAGGCCTAGCGCGGGGGAGGATGGTCTGCAATGAGGTCAGGGAGGGAGGCAAGGGCCAGTGGAAAGGTTATGAATAGAAAGCCCTTAGGTTTGAAATAGGGGTGTGACTGCTCTGCTTTATCGGTTGAAGCCTCTGTGAATATCTTAAACATAAATGGTAGGGAGGCAGAGGGGCCCAGGGAGAACATCTAGAAGTTATTGGAATATTATACTAACACTACTTATTGAATAATTCTTTCTACAGTAATTTTTCTTTTTTTGTTCTTTTCTTCCTTTTTTTTCCTTCAGTAATTTAAAATGTCACTTTTATCTTACATTAAATGATTATATATATTTCAGGTATGTTCCTGCACTTTCTGTCCACTTCCACTGATCCATGTAGATTTCCGTATTCCTGAGTCAGAGTCACACTATTCTAAGAACAGTAGCTTTTATTTATAAGTCCATTTAAATATCTGTTATGGTTAGTCCCACTCCTCCTGTACCACCAAAAACTTCCTGGTCAACTGCATGTGTTCTCTAAGTATGTTTTAGCCATTCTACCTCATCTCCACAATGAAATAGCCTGACTTTTCATTGGAATCACATTAAATTAGTGCTTTATTTGGGTTGAACTGACATCTTATCGGTGTGTTTTATTATCCAAAAACGTGTGTGCATGTCATTTTTAATTCTCCAACCCTTCAGGAAAGTTACACAATTGTACTCATTAAAAAATGTGCACTTTTTAGTTTTTCGTACTATTGTAAAAGGAAAATTCTGTGTTGCATTTTCTACTGTAAAACCATTTTTCCTCTATTTGATTGTCTACTGAATGCTCTCCTATGATTATAGTGGTTCATAGCAGGCGATTTTGAGAGATTTGAAAAATAGGCAGTTATTCACCTTTAAATACTATAAACAATAATAAAAATGCCTGATATTTATTGAGTGTTTACTGCATGCCAGGCACTGTTCTAAGGGCTTTACGCACAGCAGTGCTGTGGGCCCGTTTTACGGATCAGGAAACGGGCAGGTCAACATGTCTGACATCACACAGCCAGTCAGTGTGATGCCGGTATTGGCACTCACTGGTCTGGTTTTTAGAGCTCACACTTTACACCCCTATACAATATGTCCTCTAATAATGGGGATTTTTGTCTCCTTTCCGTTATTTATACCTTTATTTTAATTTGTCTGGTTAAGTGGTTCTAGATATTTCTGACATTTATGACAGTATTTGGTTTTTTCCCCCCCTCCCCAGGTCTTGGTCTTGCCTTCAACTTGAATCCAGCTCTGACCATGATTGGCAAGTACTTCTACAAGAAACGGCCGTTGGCAAATGGACTGGCCATGGCAGGCAGCCCTGTGTTCCTCTCTACCCTAGCCCCCCTCAATCAGGCTTTCTTCGGTATCTATGGCTGGAGAGGAAGCTTCCTAATTCTCGGGGCATTCCTACTAAACTGCTGCGTGGCCGGAGCCCTGATGCGACCGATAGGGCCCACAGCAACCAATGCAGAGAAAGACAGGTCTAAACAGATCCTTCAAGAAGCTGGAAAATCTGATGCAAAAATAGTGGCAGGTGATGCAAATACAGATCTTATCGGAGGAAACCCCAAAAAGGAGAAATCATCATTCTTCCAAACAATTAACAAATTTCTGGACTTGTCCCTGTTCACTCACAGAGGCTTTTTGCTATACCTCTCTGGAAACGTGATCATGTTTTTTGGATTATTTGCTCCTTTGGTCTTTCTTAGTAGTTATGGCAAGAGTCGGCATTACTCTAGTGAGAAATCTGCCTTCCTTCTTTCCATTCTGGCTTTTGTTGACATGGTAGCCAGACCTTCTATGGGACTTGTAGCCAACACAAAGTGGATAAGACCTCGAGTTCAGTATTTCTTTGCTGCTGCTGTTATTGCAAATGGAGTGTGTCACCTGCTAGCACCTTTGTCGTCCAGCTATACTGAGTTCTGTATTTATGCGGGATTCTTCGGCTTTGCATTTGGGTGGCTCAGCTCAGTATTGTTTGAAACACTGATGGACCTCGTGGGATCCCAGAAGTTCTCCAGTGCTGTGGGATTGGTGACCATTGTGGAATGCTGTCCTGTCCTCCTGGGGCCACCACTTTTAGGTATAGTATGTCTCCCATCCGTGCTTCAGTTAACATAACACAGGCTTAGAAGATTGGGAAGGTGATAGAAAACAGAGACCGATGAGCTTCTTGATGGTAGAGAGCACGTCTTTCTCATTTCTCTACCCTCAGTGCTGGCACAATGCTTGCCACAGCATAACTGCTCAAATACAGAACTGAATTAAATTGAACCATCAAGCTGACAGGGGAGTGAAATAATTTTTTGCTAATGGCATTGTTTCTTAAAATGTTTTCTCTTTGTAAAACTTACATGCTTATTGTACAAAAACATGTAAAATAGACCCCACCTCTAAAGCACTGGTGGTAATTGGCATGTTAATAATGGAGTTTATTTCAGTAGTAATAATTAAAGTAGTAGTAGTAATAATAAAATAATAGCTACCATGTAAGCTCCTAGTGTACCAGGGACCGTCCTAACCATTTTCTGTATTGTCTTATATCTCACAAGTCCAAGGTAGGGAGGGACTCTTAGAGTTCCCACTTTATATGGGAAGAAATAGAGGCTTTCAAAGGTGAAATAATTTGCCTTAAATCACACAGCTAGTAAGTGAGTATATAATTTGGGAACTAGTTCTTAAATATTTTAAATTAATAACTCAATAGATAATACATAGTGAAAAAATAACAGCTCTCCTTCTGGATGTGACTCATACTTTTGAAAGTATGATTTAGGAAGTGAGTGAAGATATATAAAAGAAGACCTACAACTGACTTTTGATCATGCTCTCTTCCTCATTTGATACCCAAATGAGTTGCCAAGCCCTGTCATTTTTCACTTCCTAAATCTCTTTCCAATCTACCACTTTCTCCTCCTTATCCATAGTTCCTATCTCCTATCTGGGCTGCTCCAGTAGCCTAACTGGTCTACCTGTATCCACTCTAGCCAACCTTCAATCTGTTTATCCTTGCAAATGTAATCTGTTATTTCAGCTGATTAGAACTCCCAGCTGCTTCCCATTGTTCTTAGGCTGAAGATCAAATTCCCCAATGTGGCCTGCAGTGACCTTTGTGTCCCCCCATTTCTTGATGCTCACCTTGTGCTCTGCTCCAGCAGCCTGGCCCTCCTCCCACCACCTGCCTCTGCACCTGCTGTGCTCTGCCTGGGTCCTTTCCCCACCCCCTTTCTCCCAGAGAATTCCTAGCCTCCTGTAAGTCTTAGCTTACCTGTTAAGAGAAGCCTTCCTGACCCGACTTACTTGTCACAAACCTCTATTTTCTGCCTTCAAACCTTCCTCGTAGCACTTATCACAGTTGGTGTAATTATTTGATTACCATCCCTCTTTTCCGCTAATCTGGAGCTATTATCTCCTTTGCTCACCCTTTTCCTCAGGGCCTAGCAGACCCAGTCTGGGGTATGTAGGGGCTCAGTCAAGACTGCTGAGGGAATGACGCCCCGAGTTAGGAAACCATATGGACTCATATTTGAATTGGTTATACTAAGTCCTTCGTAGGTGTAGAATAGGGATTTCCAGAGTTTATTCCTTGAGATACAATTTGATGAGATGCTAATAAATTTTACTATAACAAGGATTTCATGGCCTGAAGAAAACAGTTTGGAAACACCAAGATAAAATTTATTACCAGATCTCATAAAGTCTTTAATAGGAGATATGCCATTTCCCTAGCTAATCTGACTTTGGAAACATTAGGGAGTTTCCGGTAGCACAGTGGTCACGGGCACAGGCTTCCAAGTCAGGCTTTCTGGGTTCAAAGTCAACCGAGTTCACTTGCTAGTAATATCTTATACGGATTTCATAAACTATACATATGCTACTTCACTGTTTATATTATCCATACTACATACTCTTGTCACTTACTAGCTGTGTGACCTTGGAGAAGTCACTCAAGGTTTCTGCGATACACAATGGGAATGATGATAGAATCTGCCTGTTGTGAGGATTAAGCACTCAGAATGGAGCACAGGAATTGATCGCTGTTGGTAACTTTTTAGCCTACATGAGTTTGGAAAATGCTGATGTCAGAGAAAGAGCACGGGCCTGGGAGACTGGAATTAGCTCTGTGGCCTTGGGCAAGACTCCTAAACCTCTTTTGAGCAACAATTTTTTCCCACTGTATATTGAGAAAATTGATTATAGGTATCTATAATATTTATAATATCTCTAGGTATTTTCCCAATTCGAATTTGCCAAGATTTCATTATTTTCAAGTTGCTGAAAATAATAATATGCAAGGCCATCCAAAATCAAGTATGACACCATAAACAAAAAACCAGGTCATTTTTAGCAGTTCCTTTTCAAACTAATTGTCATTTGTGGGCTATTGGAGGATTCGGTTGATATCTTTCTGAGTGGATCCTTTAGCTTTATTTGGGAAAGTCTATCCTTGTTTATTTTTATGCACATAACTGTTTTGATTTTTTTTTTTTTTAGGTCGTCTCAATGACATGTACGGAGACTACAAATACACATACTGGGCCTGCGGCGGGATTCTAATTGTCGCAGGCATCTATCTCTTCATTGGCATGGGCATCAATTACCGACTTATGGAAAAAGAACAGAAAGCAGAGAGGCAGCAGAAAAAAGAAAGTAAAGAGGAGGAGACCAGTGTAGATTTTGAGAAGCCAAAAGAAGTTACCTACGCAGCAGACGCTCCAGAGCAGAAAGGCTTAGCAGGAGGCCCCAAAGAGGAGGAGAGTCCAGTCTGAACACGTAGGGCCGAAGGGTAAATGGAGCAGCTTGCGACCCACGATATCTGAACATGTTCTACTGGCCTGTGATCTATCTCCCAGTGGTGCTCAATGCGAATAGTGGACATTTGTGTGGAAATCCTCCCAGGCGTTCCTTTATGGAATTTTTGTTTCACTCCTTACCAGTAGCCTGAATTAAAAATACCGTGTCCTTTGGAGACGGAGTGGTTGGCAAAGAGTGAGGAAAGGAAGTCGGGTATTTTTTTTTTTTTTAATCTTAGCTTTTAACAGTGTCATGAAAATTGTAATATGTGCCTTAAGTTTTAGTCTTTAGAATCTTTAGGGAGCCTTAACTTTTTAAACCATTCTGCTGAATTCATCTATTTTAAGTGTTCCGTTACAAGGAAAAATAACTTCTTTGATGCAAATCTAAAATTTAATATTAATCTTGCTTCCCTGTTATTTGTAATACAATGTCAGACATGATCAGTGAACGATTTATGGATAGAAATATTGGTTGAAAGTTGGGAATTTTATAAAATCGTGACTAAAATATTTCCCTTGCATCGATGGTTGCCTGGCATATGTGCCTGCTTGCTATATATTTAGGAAACTTAAGGCATAAAATTGGCTGTTCCAGACACGCTGTATTCATCAACACCCCTTGGGTATCTTTTCTTAGGATGGTTATTAGAAGCTAAGTTCTTGAGAGTTGATTTCATTAAATTACTATTTTTTTGCACCCATTTTTACAGATACATTTTGAGTGGTTGTAGACCCTTGCCCCTTTTGAGATCACTTAGTATTATTTTTTTCAGTGTAAAAGTTAGTATTAAAATATACAAAACTATATATTTGTGCCTCCTTGGTAAAGATAACATATCTAATTAAATGCAGACATATTTCAAACAGCAGCTGAATTCAGCTTAGGTTTTACTAAAACCTCAGTTAAACTGTGAGACTCGGAATTGTTTTGTTGTTGTTTTTCCTGGAATTTTTTTCCCCTTTGATTCGTAGAAGTTCCATTTATATCTGTGTATAGGTTAGAGCTGTGTGAGATATTCAATCTTTGTGTGTTTAGTTTTTTTTTGTTTTCTTTTTGTTTTTGTTTTAATGTTTGCTAATTACAGAGAGCCAGAGAGATTTGGCCCCAGGCAAACCTGTAAGGATAAGATTGGGAGGGAAGTTGCTAAGTATTTTTAGTTCAATAAACTGCTTTTGTTTTTTTCCCCCAGAAGGTCTTAAAGAAAATTAGAATTACTGGACACATTCTTACTCTCCAGACAAACCTAAAAACTTTTTGACCCCTTTCACTTAACCTGAAAAGTAGAGAAATGCATTTAGTATAAGGATAGGAGGGAAGATGGACCAGAATGAAAACTAGTATTTTTTTACCTACTATCTTTTAAATTGAGGCAGAATAATGATAGACATTCAATGAATTATATATTCGATGTATTTTAAAATATTATTGTAATTGACAGAGTGAAAGTATAGATTAAAAACCTTGTAAGAGGCTGGCTTTTCCAAATAAATTCTTTTTTTTTTTTTGAAGAAATGTTTCTTCCTCCAGATGTTTTATTTGAGAAAAATATTACTGTGTTCATTTTTATTATCAAGATTTAATTTGACCTTTGCTAATATTAAATTTGATCATTCAGCTTATGTGCTTTGGGCTTTGTGTACATGGCTAATTTTAATTTGATTTTTTCCTCTTCTTTAAGGCAAGCAAGAGGGGAATTTTGAAACAACCTCTCTGAAAGCATCCAGAGCAGTTAATCATAAGGACACAATGAAAAGTCCCTTCCCATGCCTGAGTGTCATGGCAGATGGACGAGGCATGTACAGGAGAAGCCTGCTGTGAGTGTTGGCAGGCTGGCTCTGGTTTGGACTCTGCCATTTTCCATGGACCTGAGTTTATAACCTTTATGTGCTTCTTTCCCCTTCTGTAAAAACGACGATCACCATCAGTGAGGGAATATAAGGAATTATGGGGAAAAAGAACTAAACAGAGCTATGTATAGGCTTAGTTTCTCCCCCATCCCAATTGTTGACCTCCATCCACACATAATCCCTTGCTTGGTCTTTGTTCATTAACTGAATCTTGTTGGTAAAGTGAGGGGTTTGTGGTGCAGAGTAACCACCACTTGTTAGAAGGAAGGGTTCTGAAGCTGCTGTATTCAGAAGCAAGGGTTAAAAACTGGCTCACAACTGGAGCTAAACCTTTTATCACCCAGTCCAACTGAAGATACGGGCATAAGGGATTTATTCAAGATCAATGTTGGTAACAGCCAACACTAAAACCCAACACAGGCCTACTCTGCCATCTCCTCCTCCTTAACAATCAGCTAATCCTCTGTGTTGCCATGCTGTGCTCAACAATGGAAGCACCTAGGCTTCCATTCTTGGGACAATCCAGTCTTGTCCCTTACTCCATGTGAGGACTGAGTTTTATTTCAGTTCACAGTTTCGGTGACTGCTTTGGGAAAACGTATGCATAGAGTACCTGCCTATCTTTGTTTTTCTTGACCCCACACCCTCTGTAAGTCACAGAGAGAACATACACAGCTCGTAAACAGTTCTGGTGCCCAAAAGGGCTTGAGTATATGGTTCAAGAGTATACGCTGAAACAGAGTCCAAGTCAAAACTGGAAAATCATTTAAGAACGGATAGGCTAGAAACTGCCAATGGTCCTGGTATCAAACAAGACAGTATTATCATGTTAAATTCAAGTCTACCGAGAAATTATCTTAAGTAGCCAAGATAAAGGAATAATTTCTACAAAAAGTATTCAGGAAAGGATGACCCTGACTTGCTAGAGGAAATCATGGAAAATTCAGAGAGGTATTTTATCCCTGAATTAATCACACTGATGAATAACCTGGATTCCTGGGTTGCCCGAACTTACTATTTTATGTTTGTACCATAGATATATATGTCAATATTAATCCTGTATTTTAAATAGGAAAAAATATTGTTAAAAGCCATTTAATATTTTTGTATGAGCCAATGTTTTAATGTATTGAATTTCAGATTGATAAACTGGGTATTGGTTTGTCTGAAAAATCTAAATATCTGGGTTTTACTTTCCCTAGCAAATGGGTCACAGTATAATAAACTTAATAGCCAGGTGTGTCTCCTCCCCCCAACCCCCTTTTGGTTGGAAAGATGGGGAAAGGTTACTAGTAAATTTCCATCTTTGCAACATGGCTTGTTTTAATAATCAGGTCACACACTTGCCTAGAAGACATGAAGAAAGAGGTTATGATAGGTATTCTTTCAATACCTGACAGGAAGTGATAGCCCAAGCTTGTCTGACTTGCCCAAAAGTGAGCAATTAAGCCAAGTTGCTTCAGAGTTTAGAAGCATTAGGCACATCGTTCCTAAAATGTTCTAGCTTTATTTTTAGATCCAGTCATCCTTCCCCCATTCAGCCGAGGCCATAGTGACAAAAGCATTCAAATCAGAGTAATTGGTAGAATATCTCAGTGGAAGAGCAGTTGATTTACTTGTTTTTTTCTGACAGTTACTCTGACTTGCTATGGAGGCTGGGATAGCCTGCTCCCGGCTGCTTAACAATGGAGGCGGCCTATGTTCAAACAGAGGCTGTGTGAACCTCAAACAAGTTACTCAACCTCCCCAAGGATCAGGGTTTCTTCTTCTGTGAGGTGTTAATAATTAGCACCAACCTCCCAGGGGTTGTCATGAAGGTTAGCTGATAAGTGACATCTCATGTTAAGCAATGGCTTAATAAGTGCAAGCATCTGACTATTTTTTAAAAAAAAATCAAAGATAATTAATACTTGGGAAAATGAGCTCTTCTAATTTCCAAGATGGAGCCTTACTTGGAGAGGATAGTGGGCGAATGATCTTGAAGAATATTAGCTGAATGATCAAATTTTCCTTTTTGATCAGATCGTCCTTTTGTCTTATAAATGCAGTAGTTTCTTTGGTAAATGAATGGATGAAACTAACAACTCACAAGGTTGGTGCATATATGTTCTGCTCCTTCAGCCCCAAAGCCCTTACTCTCTCTACTCCAACGTACACTGCCTCCACAGGGAAGAGCTGCCCGACTAGCAGATAAACTTCCCCCTCAATATCTGTGATTCTAAAAGAGAAGAAATATAACTAGTAACTGATGGCGACTAAAGTTCTTTTTCCCTAGTAATGTCCTTAACATGAAAGACTGATAAGGTTTCTATTTTCCCTACGACATCGATAACATGATTTAAATTATAAATTATCATCAGTTGGTGGCTGAATAAATTGGCTTAACATTGGCAAAGCAATTTCATAATCTTTGTCAAGTACCATGAGTTCACATCTTTTTCCTAAGAATTCCACGTTTGGAATTTATATGAGAAAATTATGATTGTCTTTGACATTATCCGTTTATTTGAAAAATCCTACAACATGTATCAGTAACTACTTAAATGGATGGTATGAAGTTCTTAAGAGATAAACATGGTACAATGTTAAATGAAACAGCAGAACACAAACTACCATGATGTATGTCTATACACAATGCATGGTGTATATATACATCTGCACGGGATGAAAAGGACACACAACGCTTAATCATTTTGGGAGCATAATAAAATTGAAGGTGACTTTTTTCTATTATTTTTCCCTTATTGTAAATTTTATTAATGTGATGGTTACTTTTACACTAAAAACATTTCATGTAACGCATACTGCTAGTTTACAGAGGGGAAAAACAGTCCATCGGATCTAGAAAGTGAAGCTGATGATTATAAGTGGGTTATTTTTTCCTGCTTCAAGAGTTGCATCTGATGAAAAGGAAGCGAATGTGACGTGGAAGAGCACAGCGCACATGGTCTAACGTATGATTTCATCATCGGCTGCACGTGAATATTGAACTCAAGAAGCCAGAGCGCTCAGCAGTTCCCCAAGTCAGTGTTAACCGTTGTCTTAAACAGAAGTCAGCATCAGAAAAAAATACATGGACGTCACAAAATACAGGAGGAGTATTTGCTTGTCTGCCCAGCTATCATTTGTTTATTTACCCACAAGCATTTGCCTGGCCCTTCCTACGTCCTAAGCATTATTCCTAGGCTTTGAGAAAGACACTCAGTATGTCTTCCCATTGTTAAAAAACACAGACAAGCCAAACTGGAGTCGCTTTTGTTAAGCCCCATCACCAAACCAAAACTTAATAACTAACCTAACTGCAGTTTCGGCCTCTCCCAGAAGTGGAATTTTAACCCAATGAGTCAGGAATTTCCTGATCAATGTTTGTGGGGTAATCTGCCTGATAAGACCCCTGTCTTCCCCTAAGAGGTGTCCTTGCCTGAAATCCACTCTGAGCTTCTCATTCCCACCCTCTGTGCTTAGAAAACCTTCCATTTTGTACAACTCATCTGAGCACCCTTTCCATTGCTACATGGGATGCTGTCAGATTCACGAATCCCTTAATAAAGCCAATTGGATCTTCACATTTATGTGGTTGCATTTTTTTTTTTTTAACACCATGCATTTTACAATCTGGCTGGGAAAGGCAAACAGTGTTAACTTCCTTATAACTTTCCTTACAACAGCAAGTTACAAGGAAAACAGCGGTCTTCACAATAAAGCAATGGATGTAAGATCAGCCCTCATTAGTTCATTCACCTAACCGAATGTTTGGAGCATCTTGACTGCTGGCTGCACGGGATGTGACAGTGAACAGAATCCAGTTCCTGGCACCCACAGCTTCTAAGCTAGCGGGGAAGACCAGTGAGTGCTGTGAAGAACTTCACATAACCCACCGAGGGCCTAAGAAGAACCAGAAGTACATTGAGCAAGTTCATTTCTCTGAACCTCTGGTGAAATAAACATAATAAAACTTGTGAGGATTAAGTGAAATGACACCACATACTGTTGACTGCATAGTAGTAGTATATTGAGCACAGAATAGTTTTCAAAGTTAAATCTGAATCTGCTTGAACATTCTGCAATGCAGAATAGCAAGTATCAGTTAAATCATCAAGCAGAACAAAGAAGAGCTGGTAATATTTGTATAGCTCATGAGAGTTTACAGAGGTCCTTCAAGTATATTCTATCATCTGATTCCTGCAAAATCCTGGGGGAAGGGAGATCATGAAAAATACTAACCCTTTAGCTGGGCCTTCATCCTAGCAGGCCACCTCCCCTGCTGTCAGAAGAGCACAGCAAGACGGCAGACAGTTCAGTGGCTAGAGCTGAAGGGTACGGTGGGATGGGAGTTGGAAATACACAAGAGTGGAAGAGGCCGAATGCTGGATAATCTGGAAGGGTGATTAACGATCAATCACTAGGGTACTGTACCAAAATGAGTAAAATGGTCCTATCCCCAACTAATTCACAATCTTACAATCCTTTTCCTTGGCTTTGGAATTCATAATGTGATTTCTTCACTGGTGGATTTCTTTTCCTAATATGCTTTACTGATTCCAGAATTAAAAGTTTGCATTTCCTGAGCTTACTCTGGCCAGGTCCCAAGAGGAAGTGCCCAGCAGTCATTAAGAAGCCAAGAGGGAAATGGCTGGGATTTAAAACATCACCTGGTGTGCTGACAATCTGCATGTGCGTGATCATCAAGAGGTTTATAATGGTTGTTGTCACTGTGGTTTCTCTCTTTTCCTTCCTCCTTTTTTTTTCTTTTAAGGCCAAAGAAAAGGGCCTGAGTACTTTTGTGCTTTTTATATGCTTTTCAGAATGGGAGCGGTTGACACTTTTTGATAACAACCCTTTTCCTTTAAATTCCAAGTAGTGATGTTTCTCAAATGCTACGAATGAGCGAGAACAGCCTGCAGCAGGAGCTTTTTCTGAGCTAGGCGCTTGGAGGGCTCCTGAACTTCCACCTGTGCCCCAGCCTTTCCCCATGTACCCGGGTATTTCATCAGTTGCCCAAAAGTGTAGATTAAACTGCTGTTTCTCCTTTCCATTCCCTCCTTTTTCCCTGCCATAGGCTTGGTTTCTAATAGCCTCCCTACCTCCGTTCTCACCACCTTCAATCCTGCCTCAATGCTGCTGCCAAAATGATTTCTCTAAGAAAACCAAATCTCTCAGCTCCTTTTATAACTTTAATAAAAGCAATAAAGATAAAACTAATAAAACTCATCTAATCATGTCATTCCTCTCCCTAAAATCCTATAGTTGGAGGACCAAGTCCGAACTCCTTTGCGTGACGTGACCCCAGTGCCCTTTGGATCAGCTCCTTACACCGCCTCAGGCTTATCTCTGGCCAATCCTCAGCCCACATCCTGCTCTCCGGCCCCACTGAATTTCTTAGTTCCTCACGTGCGGGACTTTGTTCCAGACCTCTGCCTTCTACAGGGAACTTGGGCCTGGAAATCCCTTCCTCCTTTCTCCACACCAACTCCTATTCATCCTTCGAAACTTGGTTCATGTGTCCTCTTGTGGGAGACCTTCCCTGATTCCCCAATTTGTTCTGATTGCCCTTATATCTTTGTGTCAAATCCCAGGTCGCTGCGTATAGATTTCAGATAGGCACTTATTGAGTCTTTAGGCAAGTTACTTAACCACTAGGCCTCAGTTTCTAAATCTGTAAAATGGAACTAGTAATAGAACACCATACAAGGTTTCATGAGACTTAAATAAGGCAACAGCTATAAAACCCTCAGCACAGTACCTGACACAGAATGCTCAGTATTATCACTGCCTCTGACAGCTCCCACCACTTAAAGGGTAACTTTCAAAATGGTAATAAAATCATGACTCTCATATAGGTAAAATGAACACGTTTATATAACTCATCAATTAAGGTAGGACCCAGGCAGATTTTACAACTGTTTCAAATGAGAATTCCATTTCCGGAGGTTTATTCTCGCTACTGGCTAAAATTCCTTTGACTCGCCACGAAGACAAACAATCTGCATCACACTTCAGACAGGAAACATCTGCACCCTCACCAGCCCTCCACACGTGAACATTCATCTCCGCAGTTATACAACCACCCAGCAAAACACAACACAGATCCCGACAGAATCAGGTAGCACACAGCATTCCTGCAGGGAGAGGACACCCAGCAATCCTTTGCCCATTTTAAAGTCTTTCACAGTTTTTCCTAGAACCGCAGTGGATTGTACTCCTTTGTTTGCTTTGCTAAACCCCTACTGGACTGTGAGCTGCTTGAGATGAAGGAACAACACGTACAGTGAGAGGTTCCTTTTGACTTTAGGAAGCTTCTGCAGGAGGTGACATTTGAACGGGGCTGAGAAAGAAAAGGCTACATTTCTCCTAGAGAAGAGTATCCAGAGAGCTGTGTGGGACCACAGCAGAACTCACTGGCAAGCATGGGCTAGACACAGAGTCTGTGCCAGGAAGACAAAAAGATGAACGAAGTCTGGTCTCTGTTTTCAAGAAGCTCTCAGTCTGTTGACACCATAAAAAGAGATCAACGCTTACAACAGAGTCATGAGGGCCCTAAGAATCCCCGAAGCCAAACTTCAAGGACGTGAGTACAGAGCGTTTCCCAAGCCCAGGTCTGATGAGGGGCCTGACAGAGGGGAAACCTAGAGGAGAGGCCTGTGAGCAAACCTCGGAGAAATGAATGAAAAGCCTCTGTTCTACTCCTGTTACCAGACCCCCTCCCCACTTCCTATGTTTTGCTGGACTTCTGCTGGCAGACGGATGGCAGTGGAGAATTAATGTCTGAGTTCCCTCCGATATCTTGGAACGGAAGTCCTCATGACAGGCCGGGGGAACCCTGCAGCACACCCGAAGTCTCGCTTAGGCAACCAGCACACTTCAAGTTATTGCAAAGAAAATGGTGCTCACCTGCTGAATGGCGGTATTTTGAAAGGGGGACTAAGCAACAAGGAAACTCAGGAAAATGTTTTCCCCCCTAGGATGTAAACTCTGTGAGGCAGGGAGTATATCTGAATATGCTTGTTATGTGATAGCGCTCATTTGCTGAATATATAAAAGACTGAACGAACGAATGAATGAATGAATGATTGAGGGGGAGGGGAGCACCAGCTGCCCTGTTCAGTGCCCTCAGATGCAGTCAGCAGAAAACTGGGGTCCTTTACATACTCGAGGTATCAAACAACTCTTTTGGTTTTCTCTGCTCCCCACTGGACAATCCTTTGGCCTCCCTTACCTTCAGCTGCTAAATAGGAAAGGATACGCTCAGCCGCTGGGCAGCAACATTCCAACCTGAGTGCCAGCCACGCTGTACCCATGAATTCTGGTGTGTACATCAGCCTCTGAGGTCTGTCAGGCTCCCAGGCTCCATACCACCCTGAGACACCGGCAAGACCACACCACGGTTAGTGCCACCCACATTGGCCTTCTGACCCACGGGCCTGGTGACACTGCCACCTCACCATCTGACTCTTTGACTCTGCACTGATCACTGAAGTGTTTCTCCAAACACTGCCGACCTGGCCTGGCAAACTCGGGTCCAGCCATGGAAGCAACTGACGTGGTACCCAGACAGCTGGCTGACTCAGCTGCCTCCTGCCCCACGTGTCCCATCTGGGGCAGCCCCAGCCTCTGGGGCCGTCACCAGGCACCTGAGCTGCTTGTGCTTCTCAGGAAGGCGCAGACACCTTGGGAACCTGCTCAGGACCTGCCATGGGGTCAGCCCGGCCCACGACCTGAAGGCCCGCTGAGCCTCCTCCCACACCTGGCACACGGCACACATGTTCCCCGAGGCAAGAGGGGTCGTGGGCTCTGGGCTCAGAGAGACCTGGCCTCAGAGCCTGGCTCTGCCACTCACCGGCTGTGTGGCTGTGCCTCAGTTTCCTCATCTGTACAATAAGGGTCATGATAGTTGTATCCGCCAGAGTTCAGTACAGGAACAGGAACCACGGGAGATATTTGAACAAAAGTGATTTGATCTAGAAGGTTAGGTGTTTACTGGGATGGTTGGAGTGGGGGATGGGGGAGGGGAGGAGGTAAGGCCGAGTCTCTAGAACACCTGTTCCCTCGGCCTGGGCAGGGAAGGAAGGTGGGCATCTGGAGGTCGCCACTGTCACCACTGCGTTCCGGGATACGCTGACGTGGCTGTGAGCCAGGGGGCAGGCAGGGCGGGGGATACACATCGGACCCCTCTGCAGGAGAAGACACGTCTGTGTGACCCTGCCTCCTCCAGAGGGAGCTGCGAGGGCCGAGAGGGGGCCCTACGCCAGTGTTGGTGGGGGCGCGGGGCGGGAGGTCAGTGACAGCTTTCCAGTGGTGGTGGTGTCTAATGTGAGGCTTGAGAACTAAAAATTAACCAAATTAAGCAGGAGGAAACAAGGGTGTGCCTGTGTCTGCGTGGGTGACAACGCCAAGTTCCACCTTGCGGGAGACATACCCTAGAAGATGGAGGTGGCTTGGCATTTTCCATGAGTGGACAGTTCAGCCTGACCAATGCCGGGCAGTGGGTGAGAAATGAAGCTGCAGAGGAAAGCAAGGCCATGGCGATCTCACAGGCCTTTCCTGTCACTTTGGAGAATTCCACCTTTGTCCTGTGGGCACCGGGGAGCCACCGGGAGTATTTAAGCAGGGAGAAGGATCACCCTCTCTCTGGTTTCAGAAATATCACTGTGAGGTCCTTTGTGCTACCAGCTGGAAGAGGGCAACACTGCAGGCTAGCCTTTCAGCTCGGATGTTGCCGTGTCTGGGCTGGAAAGAATGGTCGTCTAGAGGAGGACAACAAAAAAGGCAGAGGAGATTCAGCGGAGTTTGGGAGGCGGGCAGGAGTGGGAGCAGGGAGGAACCTGGGGTGGCTGCCAGGTTTCAACAGCGGCACACCCGGAAGGGCGGAGCCCCCGTCCACTCGAGCACTTGATCCTGGGGTGGTGCCCACCCACAGCCTCCCTGCTTCTGGACCGAGTTCACAAAAACGCCTTCCCTCCCATCAACTTTATGGCCTGCATGCAATTCAGTTCCACCAACATGTATCAATCAGCTATTATGTGCCAGGAACCACGGAAGCTTCTCCCAGCCTCACCTAAGTGAATTTTAACTGGATGACTAGAGGTGCTAAAGCAGGGACGGGAAGTTGCAGATGGACACACAGCCTGCATGCTGGCCCTCCCCCATCCCCCAGTGCTGAAAGAACTGGACCCCTCACCTCTCATCCCCAGGACAGGAAAGGTACAAGCAACATCAGCAGGGCCATAGAGAAAGCCCCTGGGCTCCAACCTCTGTTGGAACAGGCAGCCATCCCTGACCTCTTTCTGCTCTGAAAGTTCTGTGTTCCTTCTGCTGTGAGATCCCAGAGGAAGGGGATCTTCCTCTGGGATCCCACCTCCTCATTCACCCACAGGACTTGCTGCTTGCCATCTAATAGATTCAGTCCTGGGAATTAAGGCATTTTCCCAGAGGCCCTTGTCAACAGGGACATTAACCAGTGACTGCCTGGGTAACATATTAACTTGCATTCGCTATCACAGTAGTGCAGGCAAATTATAAGACTGCTCTTATCTGAGCTGACAGGAGAGGCCTGCAGTCATTCTAGGGCGGTCTGGGCATGGGAAAATGGTGATAGCAATAGCATTTACTATTGAACCAGCACTCTCCAGTTCTAATTTCTAAATCTTTATAATTCTGCAAGGTAATTATTGGGCCCATTTTGCAGATGATGAAACCGAGGTTGTTAGGTTATTTGCTCATTTGAGGTCACATGACGACCGGTGGCTGAGCTGGAATTTTAACCAACCCAGGCCTGATGCCAGTGCCTTCTACTCAGCAACTACGAGAGAGAGAAAGGATAAGTTCCTTTCTATCCTTCTAAGTTCTTCTGGCAGGTCTAATAACCAAGTTAACATGAGACAGACTTACAGGAGAAAATAACCACATTTATTACGCATTACATACGGGGCTTCTAGAAGTATAACGTATGGCACGTAGGGACAGATCAGGCAGTTAGGCTTCTATGCCATGGAGATGGGAAAGCAAACGTTGGTAAGTGTGTGCTGGGCCGTCTTTAACAAGGGCACACACAGGACTTTGACCAGGTGGGCCTTGCTGGGTTCCTTCCTGTTTACCACAAGAGTTCGTGTTAAAACTCCAGTCATCTATGATGATGGCTCCCTTCCTGGAGCAGGTCCTCTATCTAAATTCTTGTAGGCAGTCAGGGGAAGTTTTTTTTCCTGAGGTTCGTGTTTCTTAAAAATAACCAGCTTAAAATAATCAATATCCCAAAAGGCATATTTGGGGGCGGCAAACGCTGCTCCCCCTGAGCTACGTGGTCACTAAACCTTGCTCCCCGGACCCCTGCTCCCTGCCAAGTCCAGTATTCCCTAGAGTAAGGATGTTGTTCTCTTATCTTCCTCATGGTTGTTGGGCTGGGCCCAGGAATTGAAGCTCCTGGGAATGATGGGGGTCCTGAGCCGAGGCCAGGCTGCTGGGGAGAAGTCTGGACAAGGACACAGGGATCACCTGCAACTCTGTGGGGCTCTGTTCTTGGTGTCCCCTCCCCAGCTGGGGTCTCCTAGGCTCTGCAGCATCTACTCTTGTCCCCATGTTTCAAGACCCCGGGACTCCTGAGCTTGTTACTTGCTGCTCCTGTGTGACTCTGAGAAGCCGCAGGACTTTGTCTTCCCCCTGCCCTGGGACACTGTCCAGGGCCCCAGCCTGCTGGCCTGGCCGGACACTGCCACCTTGGGTTTAAGTTCCACCAACCCTAATGCTCTCAAATCCCCAGCTGAGATGCCAGGCCAGGGTACAGCTGACAGAGCTTATTCACGTGCCGTGGCTGCCCAGTGACCATGGTGGCAGTGGGGAGAAGACTGTAGGCCCCTGGTCGCTGTCCTCCCTGTAGGGGAGGAAAAAGAATTTTCCCTTCTGAGTTCTTGGCTGAGGCCCCTGGAATGAAAGACAGAATAACAGGAGAAAAACGAACAGACGTTTATTCATGTGCATACGTCATGCATACACGGGACGCACTCAGGAAAAAATGAGTTAACTCTCCCAGCTGGCCTAAGCCAGCAGCTTAAATACCATCTTTAAAGACAAGGGAAAGAAAGGAGGGAGTGGAGACCTGTTATGGAAGGTCATCAAGAAAAGCAGGGTCAACGAGGGTAAGGTTTGTTAGAAAGACTTAAGTCACTGCTTTCTCCACTGATAAGGTTCTCTTATGATTTGGAGTCATCTTCTCTTCCTAGTACAAAGAGGGAGACACTCTTGCAAATAGAGATTTCCTTCATAAATGTAAATTTCCCTTTCAAAAGAGCAATTTCTACTCTATATTCAGAGCTTCTCCTGTGTCTGTTGTTTCTCAAAATAATCAGCTCAAAATAATCATTATGCCCAAGAGGCATATTCTGAGGTGGCACATTCTGCTATCCCCAAACCTGGGCGCCCTGCCACAGCCCTGGGCAGCTTTCAGGAGAAAAGAATGTCCTGGTCTAAAGTGAGACCAATGGTGTTTCTTGGGTCATAAGACCTCAGCTGGGTTAGGACCCTGGGCACGTCTTGGTGACACCAAGTCGGTGAGCAGCAGCACTGAGCAGACTTCATCCAGGGCCTGGCTGCCGCCCAGCCTTTGCTAGGTGACTAACCACCACTAGCAGGCCGGGGGACCCGCAGACCCACGGGCAAGTCCCAGTACACAGTCCTGCTGGGCCAGGCGGAAGGCAAGGGCTTCTGCGTCCTCTCTCAGACTGCGGACTCCTCTGAGGGGGAAGCCAGCTGGAGCTCCTCGGCCCTGCTGCAGGTTCCCCTCCGTGTTAGTACCAGCCCCAGGCCTCGGGAAGCAGGAGCTGATCCTCCCTCCACTGCATTCCTGGAGAAACCCACACCCCACCCCCCATATACAGTCTCTCTCAGCACAGCACAAGATACCACTCACGCAGCTCAACAAACATTTCCCTCCTCCCAGGCAGGCAGCCCCGACAGACACATGCACCAACTCCTCAGGCCTCAAAGCCCGCTCTGTCTCCAGTTGCCACAGCGACTTCACACTGACCATCAGGGCCGGACCACACAAGAAACCTGGAGAGAGGGCCTGGTCTGTGGGCAGACAGGACGCTCCCCTCCCTACTCAACCCCACCTTAAGGCCTCCCCATCTTCCCTCCCTTCCAGCCTTCCCCCAGCAGGAGGTGGCAGTGTGGGGCGCCCTCGTGTGGGCGAGGCCGGCCCTGCAGCCTCGCAGCCAGGCTGCCCTCCTCCTGCAGCAGCGAGCACCCTCCTCTCAGAGCCCTGGGCCCCACTGTCCCCCGGTGTCATGGCTGGGCTCACTACTTGACTGGCCTGCCTCCAACCTAGATGCCCTCATCCTTTTGCCGATGAGTATTTTCTCACTTGTATTTTAAAATACAGTGTTCTGCGCATATAAAAGGACACATTTAACAAAAGGACACATTTAACAAAATGTTAGCTATAACACATCATGTAATTAACACCCGGAGCCTGCCACCTGACAGGAGAGCTGGAATATCACTTCATAAGTTTTATCTTCCTCTTCACCTGCTCCCTCTTGTATGCCCCCAATGAGAGGCAACCACTGTCCTAATTTCATGTTTTCTCTTGCTTTTCTGGTTTGTTCCACTTTAAAAAAAAAAAAAATTATTTATTGTGGTAAAATACACATACCATAAAATGTACCACGTTAACCATTTTAAGGGTACAGTTCAAGGGTACATTCAAATTGTTGTGCCACCATCCATCTCCATGCCTTTTTTCATCCTGTACAACTGAAACGCTATATCCATTAAATAGTAACTCTTGTTACTTTAACTCTTGTTAAAAATACTACAATTTTTAAGAGTTTATTTGAGCAAAAAATCTATTTGAATTGGGCAGTATCCAATCACTAGAAAGGAGCTCCAAGGAGCTGTACTAAATGAAAGACTCTTATAGGGAGCAGAAATAAGGAAGTAATACTGGGAAAAAAGCTGGTTGGTTATTGCAAAGTTCCTTTCCTTCAGGGAATGGCAGGGCTCAGGCAGACTCTCTAGTCTGATCAAGGTGAGTCCTGATTGACCAGTTTAAGGTTTCATTTCTGGGAGAGCTGAAACTGCAATTTTCAGTTTGGTGAGGTGGGCCTTAGTATAAGCAACTCCATTTTGGGCCTGTTGTCTTGTTTTTAACACTCTCCATTCCTGCCTTCCCCCAGCCCTGGCAACCACCATTCTACTTTCTATTTGTATGAATCTGACTACTCTAAGCATCTTATTAAGTGGAATTATGCAATTTTTGTCTTTTTGTGACTGCTTATTTCACTTAGCATGTCCTCACGGTTTATTGATGTGAATGTTAGAATTTCCTTCCTTGTTAAGGCTGAATAATATTCCATTACATATCTACCATATAAGGGCTTATCAATTCATCTATCAACGGATACTTGGGTTGCTTCCAAGTTTTAGCTACTATGACTAATGCTGCTCTGCGCCCGGGTGTACAAATATCTCTGAGACCCTGCTTTTGATTCTTTGGTGTGTATACCCAGAAATGGAACTGCTGGATCATATAGTAATTTCATTTTTAACTTTTTGAGAATCCACCATACTGTTTTCAGTAGCAGCTGCATAATTTTACATTCCCACCAACAGTGTACAAGGGTTCCAATTTTTCCATATCCTCACCAACACTTTTTTTTTTATAATGGCCATTCTAATGGATATAAAGTGGTATCTCATTGTGGTTTTGTTTTGCACTTCCCTAATGATTAATGATATTGAGCACCTTTTCATGTGTTTATTCGCCATTTTATATCTTCTGTAGAGAAATGTCTATTCAAGTCTTTTGCCCAGTTTTTCATTGTTTTTTCATTGTTGAGTTCTCTATATATTCTGGATAGTAATCCCTTTTCAGTCATATGATTTGCAAATGTTTTCTCCCATTCTGTGGGACTGACTTTGTACTTTGTTAGTGTCTTTTGATGCACAAATTTTTCTAATTTTCATGATGTTCAAGTTGTCTATTTTTCTTTCGTTACCTGTGCCTTTGGTGTCATGGCCACGAAATCACTGCCACATCCAATGTCATGAAATTTTTTTTAAAACTTATTTTAAGTATGTTTTTCCAGGACCCATCAGCTCCAAGTCGAGTAGTTGTTTCAATCTAGTCGTGGAGGGTGCAGCTCACAGTGGCCCATGCGGGGATCGAACCGGCAACCCTGGTGTTACGAGTATCATGTTCTAACCAACTGAGCTAACCAGCCTTCCCATGAAATTTTTATCCTATGCTTTCTTCTAAGAGTTTTATTGTTTTTGTTTTTACATTCAGGTCGTTGATTCATTTTGAGTTAAATTTTGCGTATGTTGTTAGGTAAAGGTCCAACCTCATTCTTTTGTATATGGATATTCAGTTTTCCCAGCACCATTCGTTAAAAAGACTATCCTTTTCTCCATTAAATAGTCTTGACACCCTTGTTAAAAAGCATTTGACCATATATTTGAGGGTTCACTTCTGGGTACTCTATTCTATTCTATTGACTTGTGTGTCTGTCTTCATACCATGTTTGGATTGCAGCTTTGTAATTAGTTTTAAAATCAGAAGTGTGAATCCTCCAGTTTCACTTTTTCAAGATTGTTTTGGCTATTTAGGGTCCCTACATAAATTGAGATGTATTGATGCAAAAAAAAAAAATCATTGGGATTATGATAGGGACTGCACTGCACCTACAGATTGCTTTGGGTAGTATTGACACTCGAACAATATTAAGTCTTCTAATCCATGAACGTGGGATGTGTTTCCATTTATTTAAGTGTTCTTTAATTTCTTTCAGCAATGTTATAGTTCACTGTACAAATCTTTACCTCCTTAGTTAATTCTTAAGTACTTTATCCTTTTTGATGCTATTGTAAATGAAATTGTTTTTGTAATTTCCTTTTCAGATTGTTCAGTTAGTGTATAGAATTGCAACTGATTTTTGTGTGTTGACATTGTATCCTGCTACTCTGCTGTACTAGATTTTTTTGGGGGGAGGTGAACTCTTTAGGGTTTACTACATGTAATATCATATCACCTGCCAAGACAATTTTACTTCTTCCTTTCCTATTTGGATGCCATTTATTTTTTTCCTGGTCTAATTGCTTTGGCTAGAACCTCCACCACTATGTTGAATACAAATGGTGAAAGCAGGCATCCTTGCCTTGTTCCTGATCATAGAGGAAAAACATTCAGTCTCTCACCATTGGTTATAATGTTTGCAGTGGACTTTTCATTTATGGCTTTTTTATGTTTACATAGTTTCCTTCTACTCCTAGTTTTTTGAGTATTTTTTGTTAACATGAAAGGGTGCTGAATTTTGTCAAATGATTTTTCTGAATCAATTAAGAAAATCATGTGATTTTCTCCCCCCTACAATCTGTTAATGTGATGTATGACATTGATTCTCATATTTTGAAGCATCCTTGCATTCTAGGAATAAATCCCACATGATCATGGAGTATAATTCTTTTAACATGCTGCTGAATTTGGTTTGCTAGTATTCTATTGAGGATTTTTGCATCAATGTTTATAAGGAATACTGGTCTGTAGTTTTCATTTCTTGTGTTTCTGTCTGGCTTTGGTATCAGAGTAATTCTGGCAACCCAGAATGAGTTAGGAAGTCTTCTCTTCAATTTTTTGTAAAAGTTTGAGAAGGACTGGTCTTATTTCTTTTTTAAATGTTGGCAGAATTCACCAGTGAAGTCATAGGTCCAGGGCTATTTTTTGTCAGGAGATTTTTATTACTGATTCAATCTTCTTACAAGTTATAGGTCTAATCATATTGTCGGTTTCTTCATTATTGAGTCTTGGTAGGTTATGTATTTCTAGGAATTTGTCCATTTCATATAGATTATCCAATTTGTTAGCATACAGTTGTTCATAGTACTCTTGTATAATACTTTTTATTTCTATAGAACTGGAAGTAATGTCCCCACTTTCATTTATTATTTCAGTAATTTAAGTCTTCTCTCTTTTTTCCTTAGTCCACCTAGCTAAAAGTTTATCAATTTTGCTCTTTTCAAAGAACTAACTTTTGATTTCATTGATTTCCTGTACTGTTTTCTATTTTCTATTTCATTTAGCTCTGCTCTAATCGTCATCATTTCCTTGCTTGTGCTAGCTTTGGGTTTTGTTTTTCTCCTTTTCCTAGTTCCTTAAGGTGGAAGGTTAGCATGCTGATCTGAGATCATTCTTGTTGTTTAATGCAGGTGTGTATAGCTATAAATTTCCACCTTAGCACCACACTTGCTGCATCCCATGAGTTTTATGTTGTGTTTTCATTTTATTCATCTCTAAGTATTTTCTAATTTCCCTTGTGATTTCTTTGATCCACTGATTGTTTTAAAGTGTTGTTTAATTTCCACAATTTTGTGAATTTTAGTTTTTATATTGTTGATTTCTAACTTTATCCCACTGTGACTGGAGAAGATACTTTGCATATACCTATATTTTTAAATCTATGGAGGCTTAGTCTGTGGCCAAACAGATGGTCTATCCTAGAAAATATCCCATGTGCACTTGAGAAGAATGTATATGCTGTTGTTGTTTGGTAGAGTGTTCTGTATATGTCTAGTAGAACTGGTTGTCCTATTGTATTATTCAAGTCCTCTATTTCCCTATCTTCTGTCTGGTTGTTCTAGCCATCATTGAGAGTAGCGTATTGAAGTCTCCAACTATTATTATAGAACTTTCTATTTCTCCCTTCAATTCTGTTAGTCTTTGCTTTACATATTTTTCCAGTCTGTTATTGTATGTAAAGGTTTATAACTGTTATATCTTCTTGCTCTATTGAATCTTTTATTAATATGTAATATCCTTCTTTGCCTCTTGTAAAGTTTTTTTTAATTAAAAGTCTATTTTGTATGATATTAGTATAGCCAGCCCTGCTCTCTTTTGGTTAGTACTTACACGGAATATCTCTTTCCATTCTTTCAACCTATTTGTGTCTTTGGATCTAAAGTGAATCTCTTGTAAACAGCATATGGTTGGATCATGTGTTTTTATCCATTCTGCCAATCTATGTCTTTGAAGAGTTTAATCCATTTACATTTAAAATAATTACTGACCAAAAGGGACTTCTGTCATTTGACTGAAGGCCTCAGTTCCTCACAACAAGACGGCCTGAGTATTCTCAAGTCTTGGGGTAGCTGGCTTTCCCCCAGACTGAGAAATCCAAGAGAGAGTGTAACCAAGATGAAAGCCACAGTGCTGTTTTATGAGACACACACACACACACACACACACACACACACACACACTACACCATCACTTCTTCTTTATCCTGTTTTTTAGAAGTGAGTTATGAAATCAGCCCACACTCAAAGGAGGGGAATGAGGCTCCACCTCTCGAAGACAGGAGTATCAAAGAATATGTGAACACATTTTTTTATATCACCACAGCTCTTTTGCAAGCCTTCTCTCTCACCTCACCCCCTCTTCCCCAGGGCCCTGTGAGGCAAGCATGGCAGGTAATGAGACCCAAAGAGGTTGAATGACTTGGCTGTACTCACCTGCATGGTATGTGAGGCTGGAACTCAGGGTCTCATGAACCTCCTCTCCTCAGACAGGAATCCATCACCTCTGCATGGCATGTGTCACTTTTCATACCACTTTCTCTTCTCTCTTTCACCTCTGGTCCTCGTGACAATTCTGTGAAGTACATCAGAGATTACTAAACATCAAGAAGCCAAAAGAAACCTGGGTTCTGGTCATGGCTTTGGCACAGCTAAACTGTGTGATCTTGAAAAAGTCCACACCTTTCTCTGGGCCGCCTTATCCTTCTCTGTAGGATGTTAAAGGATTAATATTGTAAAAAAATTAATAAACAGAAATCACATTTAAAGTGAAGCAGAGAGGCCAGACGGGGGAACTCTCCTGCCCTACATGGATCACAAAGCACAATAGGGGAAACTCTTTATAACAGCTCTACGCAACTTCCTTTTCCCCCTCCATAAAAGAGCTTTCTCTCCTTTGTTTGAGCATACTTGCATGAGGCCACCGTGGTTGTATGTTCTGGATTGCAATTTCTTGTCGTTCCTGAACAAACCCATTTTGCTGGAGAAATACTGGGCTGAATTTTTGTTTACGATCAACAACATTCAAAGAGGATACAATGACTTTTTATTAGAGAACTTTTTATTGTTTAAAAATTATAATTGAAGCTTCAAAAAAGCACACAACCCAACACGTCTCAATTCCAGTGAATGACAACTCTTATACTGATATAAAATACACCTATGTCAAAGAGTTTAATTAATGAGGAAGGCCTGAGATATTACAACCAATTCTAAGGAAAACACAAAGAACCACAAGTTTACAGTCAGACAAGAAATACTGAAATAAATTTATACATAGTGGCAAAACCGGAAGAACTGGCAAAACTGGTCAATACCCATAGGAATCAATTGCATTTCAATTGTGGAATAGTCACAATTTGCATTTCTCAAAAACAAATAAATTGCTTTACTATCAGTTTTTTACCATTTCTACCTCTACAGAGTTGTAAAATAGCCTGGTCAAAGACAAACCAGGCAGAGACAACCTGCTTGGATGAGCTATCCAGGTGAGGGCTCCCACTTAATTTCAAAGACTCACCATTTTTCCTCAGAAGGATAAAAACATGGGTATTAATCCCTGATTCCTGCTAGCTTTAGCCCTAAGCCTCAATTAGCAGAAAGAAAATTTGAGACTCAGCTTGGGAATGGCACACTGGGAACTGTCTCCTTTCAGTTTCCACCACCAGGATCTGCTTTTCCCCTTCCCTCAGCTCAACCCAGGAGCATAAGGATGAAGCACCCTCTGCCCTCTCTGGACACCAGGGATTCCTTTTGAAAAGAATTGAATTTTCTGGCTCCTTCTCTTGTCCTGGTCCAGAAGTAGGACCTTTATCACACTGACTTTATAGCGGCTCAGAATAAGCCACCCCAAAATATGCCTCAGTGGTATGCAGATTATTTTGAGTTAACTGGCCGATGAGACCCTGCAGGCTCAACAGAAACTCCTGCTCCCTCTTTAACTAGAGGAATTTAAATTAGGAGCCTGACCAAGATAAGAGTTATCACCAGAAATGCCTTTTTACCTATCTATGTGGCAGAGCAAACTAGTAATTACTGAACATGTGCTCTCCCTGCAATTGTCTTCTGAAGCCCCAAGTGCATTACCTCATCCCTAGCTCAGAATGTCTCATATACCTCAATCCCCTTTCTAATAAATTGGTGCAAAAGTAATTGTGATTTAAAAGGTTAAAAATAATTGCAAAGAGCGCAATTACTTTTGCACCAACCTAATATCTCTGAATCTCTGGTGTATGTGAGGTCTCCAACTTGCTCATGTATGTGGGGTTCCCATACATATACATGTAATTAAATTTGGTCATTTTTCTCTTGTTAATCTGTCTCGTGTATAATTATTGGACCAAGTGAAAGAACCTTGAGGGTAAAGTTTCTTCCTCCCATACAACTTGAAGTATGCAATGAATAGCACATAAGTCAAAACCAGCCTAATTATCAAAGGCCTTCTGTTAATAAGCACCTTTCATTCCATGCAGGAAGCTAACACACTCAGAATAAAAAGGGGGGAAAAGCCACTAACTTGAAATGCCTGGGCTGCTACCTGGGCTGAGCTTTATGAAGTCATTATGGGTAATTATGGGTTATTACAATCTATCATCCCAGCAAGACAACCAGCCCCAATTATTACAGTTAAAGCCTGTGGCAGCGTGTAACCTCTCTGAAGCAGGGAAGTTAAGGGTAACTTTCTAGGTGGTGGTTGTTTTAAGATTTACTCTCTCAGCAACTTTCAAATAGACAAAATAGTATTACTAACTGCAGTCACCATACTGTACATTACAGTAACTTTCCATTTTGGGTTCTCTTCCATGCACTTCTTGCCCCACCAAACCTCCCCACTCCATTATCAGCTTTCACCCCAACGGATTTGTTATTCTTTTGTGACTAGGAACTCCAAGGAGCCTCAAAGTGCTTTCCTAATTCTCCACTCAACTCACTCCCAGCCAGCTTCTCCTTTCAGAGGGAAAGCTAAAGGGGAATACAGGGAGTGAGACGGACAGAAGAATGGGTATCTTGAGTTAGGAGAGCCAGAGAGGAAAGTGGCATGCCCAAGATCACACAACTTGGCTCCAGCTGAGCTACGAAGCAATGAAGGTGGAGAGGAGAAGGAAGAGAAGAGAAGGAAGAGAAACTGGGAGCTCACAGTAAACACTTGAGGCTTTTGCTGATCCCCTTCTGAAGGGGGCAGGTTGGTAGGTTAGGTAGGGAAGGAGGTATCTGGGTCCTTCAAGATCCCAGCTCAGTAAGACAAAGGGTGATTTCCCTTTATCTACCCAGTATTGCAACTGACCTCTGTGGTAGATTAAATAAGGCCACAGATTCTTCGGGCTGCTCCCCTCAGCACAATAAACTTCCCCTTTGAGTCTGGTCTGTTCTTGTGACTTGCTTTGACCAATAAAATGTAGCAGAAGGGATAACGCAAGAATGCCAGAGTGTAGGTCTCAAGACACTTGCAGATTCTGCTTTCTTTCAGAACACAGCCTGAAAATTGCCAAATAAAAAAGCAAGTCCAGCTTCCTGGAAGGTGAGATGTGTGGGGACCCACTGGGACTCCCAGAGTTGATCAAGTCAAAAAATGTGAGCTACAGAAGACTTGGAAAGAAATCTTATCTGAACTTTCTCTGTTTGACTGAAACAGAGACTTCTGAAAATACCATCATTATCCCCTGTTCCCAGGGAGCTTCCTGTGAATTCAGCTGCCATGGTGTCGTGCGGGGTGTCCGGCGGGGCAGCCTGCGGGGTCTCTGCTCCCGCTCCCCACATAAGAACGCAGGACATGGTGAGGCCAAAAAGGAACACCCACGGAGCCATAAGGAGGGGAGTCATATCACTATATTCTCACCGGCGGCATCCGCCTCTCTGCAATCCGCTCTTGCTAGCCCCCATTTCTTCTGCTAGCGTAGCCACGGCAGTTATATTAGTGGCCAATGGCTTACGGGTTACAGCTGACGGCCAACTAGCCACAGCTGCTGGCCATCTGATCACAGTTGATGGCCATTTACTACCCGAGCCAGCACCTTTCTATGTGAGGCCGAGACCCTGGAAACTGCTTTTTGGGGCTCTGTCCCCACACATGGAGAAGGGCTGCCCATTTCTATTAGCATCAAAAAGCACAGCAGAACCTTCCATATTTTCCCAGGGGCCCTAATAAACCCACCTTTTAGTGTGTGTGTGTGTGTGTCACATTACTGCAAGCTCCTATGAACATGTATATAAACCTTGTCTAGGCCCTCACTGGATCCAAATTTTGGAAGAGGAAAACTTTTCCTCCCAACAGAGGCTATGTGGAAGAGAACAGAGAAGCCCAAGGTACAGTCAGCACCAAAGCTCCAGACATGTGGGTGAGGCCGTTTTTTATCTTCCAGCCCAGCTAGCAGCTGAATGTATTCACATGAGAGGCTAGGCAAGACCAGCAGAACTGCCCAGTCAACAACCCACAGAATTGTGAGAAATAATAAATAGTCATTGTTTGGGGCTGCTTTGTTACATAGCATTAGGTAACCAATAAACATAGTTTCCATTTCCTATACACGCCCTGTACTTTTTTTCACTCTGCTTCCTATTTGGAATGCCTCCATCACAGCCCTATCTTCTAAGACTTTTTGCTTGACCAAGCTTTCATCAGGCTCCGGAACCTTCTCCTAAACCCATCTCTGCACATCTTTATAAAATCCAGTGTTAGAAAGAATCCTGCTTAAGTCAGTTTAGCAAGAAGCTAAATGAGATCTGATCGGGTCTCTCATCCTCGAGAGACGTCTGATCACTCTGGTTTGTTCTCAACAAGAATCCTTTCAGCCAGTTCAGCCAGAAGCCCCTGTACCCCTGAGATTTCCTCTTAGTGATTTCCCATCCACTGACCCCCGCCCTGTTCCCTGGCAATACATTCCCACTTGCCCATGCTGTATTTAGAGTTAAGCCCAACTGCAAAACCCATTGCAGTGGTCCCCATTCCTACCACAATTGTCCTGACTGAAGTCTGCCTCACCATGCTTTAACAAATGTCATTGAATAATTTTTTCTTTAATATTTCACATGTTCAACCACACTTATCCCCAAGGCCTAGACCAAAGAACCCCACCTCTTGGCAGCAAACCCCAACTTTCCAGTCAGAAGAGATATCTTCTCTCCCCTGAATTCCTACAACCCCTCATCTTTACCTCTCTTATTATATAAATGCTTTCCTGTGTATTGGAGGTACTGTGTTTCCCCAAAAATAAGACCAGGTCTCATATTAATTTTTGCTCCAAAAAACGCATTAGGGTTTAGGTTCAGGGGATGTCATCCTGAAAAATCACGCTAGAGGCTTATTTTCTGATTAGGTCGTATTTTCAGGAAAACACGGTAGTTATGGGTCATCTGATTTCCTCACTGAATGGCCCACTCCTTCCAGGTCGAGTCTATTCATTAATGAGCACTTACTGTGTGCCAGGAAAAGGCCGGAAATGTATTTTTTCTTTAAATGCCATCACACTTGAAAAAATTCTTAAAGATTAACATGTTCCCTTCCACGTGTGTAATAGTCTTTTCATTTTCTGTTTGTCTTTTATTCAATGCTCATCTATTATGGGCCTATTTTAATCATAACTATAAATGAGATATTTATGTGGTGAAGATTTTAACCCTTTGGGACCTCTTAATAATACAAGTACAGGACTCCAAGATATATATATATATATAATATGTATATATATGTATATACATATATACATATGTGTGTGTATATATATGTATGTATGTGTGTGTGTGTATATATATATATATATATATATATATATATATATATATATACCAGGGGTGCCAAAAAAAGTATACACATGACTTGTATTCATCTTTTGTTACTGGTATATATTGAGTATCACAATTTTAAAACAGTTTTTTCCTTTCTTTTAAGGAAATGTGTATACTTTTTTTTGGCACCGTGTGTGTGTATACATATATGTAAATAATATGATATTAATAACAGCTATCATGTATTGAGACCCTAGTCTGTAACAACCTAGATAGCAGGTTGTTGATATACAAGATCTCTTTTAATTTTCCAAACAATTCCTTTTACAAAAGAAACAGTCTCTGAAAAGTTCAGGAACTTGCAAGAGACTTTATGACATGGTCATGATTTGAATGCACTTCTTTCTGACTCTAAATTGTATGTTCAATTCACACATGCTCTACTCTTTCTAATTAAATACTCCTTTAATTACGTTTTTGTCAATATTTTTATGCACTTTTTGAACTAGTATGTTTCGCTCCCATACTCTCTTGAATGGTAAACTACATTGACTTTTTACGACATTGGTAAACTACATTGATTTTTATGTTGCTACATACTATTAATCTTTCTGCTGTTCTTCATTCCTTCTTGATGTTCTAAGATCCCTAATTAAACCATTTTCTTTCTATTTAGAAAATTTCCTTTAGCCATTTTTTTAGGGTAGGTCCGCTGGACAATTTCTCTTAATTTTCATCTTCTGAGAAGATCTTGATTTCTACTTCATTTCTGAAGGATATTTTTGCTGGATATAGAATTCTGTGTTGTCAGTTCTTTTGTTTCAGCACTTAAAATTTGTGCCACCTTCTTTCTGATCTCCATGGTTTTGATGAGAAAACTTGCTGTCACTCAAGTTGTTTATCTCCCTGTAGGTAACACATGTTTTATCTTTTACTGATTTCTAGATTTGTTGTTTTGCTTTTAGTTTTCAGAAGTTTGACTATGTGTCTTGACATGGATTTCTTTGGGTTTGTGCTATTTGGGATTTATTCATTTTCTTGAATCTGTAGGTTTTTATCTTTTGCCAAATTTAGTAAATTTTCAACCATGATTATTATTATAGTTAATATTTTTTCACCTCTGCCTCTTTCTTGCTCCTTTCAAGACTCTGGTGACAAAATTATTAGATCAAGTCCCTGAGATTGTTATTTATTTTCTTTTTTCTATTTTTCTCTCTGTTGTTCAGATTGGGTAATTTCTATTGTTCTATCTTAAAGTTCATAGATTCTTTGTCCTCTCAATTTTGCTGTTGAGCTCCCATTCACTGAGGTTTAATTTGGTTATTGTATTTTTAAGTTCTAAAATTTCCATTTGGTTCTTACCTTCTATTTCTTTACTGAAACTATGTTTTCATTATTTACAAATGTGTTCATAATTGCTCATTGAAACATTATGATGGCTGCTTTAACACCCTTTGTCAGATAATTCTAAAATCTGTGTCATTTAGGTGTGGATATCTAGTTACTGTATTTTCTCGTTTATGTTGAGAGATTTTCCTGGTTCTTGGTATGATTTTTTTATAGAGACATAAATATTTTGGGTATTATGTCATAAGGCCTTGGTTTTATTTAAACCCAAAAGGAGAAGATAATAATTTCATGACAAAAACAGTGATTTATTGGCTAATCTCCTGGCCAAGAGTTTTCTGGAAAGATTAAGTCATGTTGACACTGGCAGTGTCAGTTCTCAGTCCTGATTAAGTTATATGGATGCAGGTGATCTCAATTATCTTCTGTTTTCTATACCCTTCACCCCCACCAGTCATTCTTCAGCCTGAACTATCTGGTATTAATATCAATTCAGATCTCTACTACCATTTGAGTTATTGTAATTGCATATCAAGATTCTGGAAGTGATCATTTTGACCCTCTATAAGTATCAGGTTTCTTTCTTTAAAATTTGTCTTATCTGATGAAAGAGTTAGCTCGTCAATAGCATTTAAGTCACACAGTTGACTTCAATAAACAAGTAGTATTAAGAGAAGGGTTATATCAGAATTTATACTTTATTTCTAAGCCAGAATTCAAGTGTGTCCAAATTAAACCAAGAGAACAAACATCCCAATCTGAAGAACCCACAGAACCAGATATGGGAATATTAGTTAAATTAATCACATGATTTCTTTGTTTGGTGGACCTTTACAGTAATTAAAAATCCTAGAAAAAATCTGGGGATGTTAGTAAAACATTCTTCCTCTACAACAGCACATGTTCCAACTCAAGGGCATCAAACCCAAAGCAACTCTTTGTCTCATGTCTGAATTTCATGAACCTATTGGGTCAAGTGTTCTATGATCTAAGTTTCACTGTCTAGCTCTCCTGCTATTCACTGAACCATAAAATGTAGGGTTCTCAAGAAAATACATAAAATGAAAATTTTGATTCCTTACTGTGATATTTTTCCACTTGATTTTTAGAGTCAAAATATAACTTAGATGCTCTTTGGAATGATGATTTTTGGACCTAACCTTTTTCTGTTTCTGATTTCAAAATGGTATTACATTTATTTCAACAAATCCATATTAAAAAAAAACTATGAAAACAAAAAGAAAGTGCTAGTAATCAATCAATAAATAAATAAATGTGTATGTGTAAAAAGAAAAAGGTAGGATTCTCGGCACTTTTCAGGGCTCATAAATTGTTTTAGCTCAACCCCAAGTAAATTGTAATCAGGAAATGGTTTCATACTAAGAAATGACCAAGGATGCAAAAAGCAATATTAAATATAATATAAATATAATATTATTTTTTATATATTGTTGTATATTTTTATATATTGTTGTAAATATATATGTAAATATATATATGTACAACTAGGAAAATAAAGAACAAAAGCGTAGATTACAGCAAGACAATCTGTTCTTCTACATTTTGTTGCATGAGTCTTGCGTGGAAACTATCTTATCCTAATGGTGCTCTGCTTCAGGAAGTTTATGAGCAATCTGTTTTAAGCCTGATAGTAGAAAGGTGATCCAAGCATTTGAGGGTGAGACTGGGTATCTTGCCAGCTGAGAGACACAAATCCTGGAGCTGTAATGCTAAAAAAAATGATAGTATCCTTTCCAACATGATTGCAAGATGTATGTGTATATCTTAATGTCTTTTCCAAAGGACAAAGCCTCCAAGTGTTAGGTCACTTAGAGAATACCTGGAAAATATACAGGAAAGGCAGTTTGTACCTGTTGGCCATAGACAGTATATCCCATGAGTCCATTGCAAATCTCTGCTATATATGCCTAGAGTAACAGAAAGTGGAGAATAAATACCCAACCTCATAAAACAACTTGTGAAAAATTCACATGGTGAGAGCTGAGGAGTTCCATAGATAGTGTAAATCATAGTCCCAAGCCCCAAGGTAACATTGGCCAAACAAGCCCAAGAGTGTGAAACACAGTTTCACCATTTCAGTTTTAAAATTCCATTAGCTTTCTCTGCTTTTCCGAAAGAATGAGGATCCCGGAGACAATGAAGTTTCTGAGTAAGAAGCAGTGTTTGTTGTTTTAATGGTGGTGAAAACCATATAACATGAGATCTATCCTCTTAATGAATTTTTAAGTGTACAGTACAGTCAACTACATGTACACTGTTGTGCAGTTCAGTTTTTCATTTTGCATAACTGAAACTCTATTCCCATTGAACAGCAACTCCCCTTTTCACTCTACCCCCAGAAATAAGGTTTTGCAAAATTTGTTCATGACAGTTCCAGGAATGACAGTCTCATTGGAGAGATGGGTTGAAATCCCCCCATGTTGATAATATAAAACCAAGAAATTTTTTCTGCTCTTAGAGCCATTGCTCTCTGACAAGGAATGGCTTCAATCTTGAGAAGAAGCTAATGACGACCATGCTGAAAGTGGACATCCTTGCCTTGTTCCTGATCTACGGCACAACCATTCAATGCACGGGGTGATGATAGCTGGGAGTTTTCCATAGAGGCCTCCAGAGTGAGGACGTGCCTTTCTTTTTTTTTAAGATTTTTTTTTTTATTGGGGAAGGGGTACAGGACTTTATTGGGGAACAGTGTGCACTTCCAGGACTTTTTTCCAAGTCAAGTTGTTGTCCTTTCAATCTTAGCTGTGGAGGGTGCTGTTCAGCTTCAAGTTGTTGTCCTTTCAGTCTTAGTTGTGGAGGGCGCAGCTCATCTCCAGGTCCAGTTGCTGTTTTTCTAATTGTAGGGGGCGCAGCCCACCATCCCTTGTGGGAGTTGAACCAGTAACCTTGTGGTTGAGAGGATGCGCTCCAACCAACTCAGCCATCCGGGAGCTCAGTGGCAGCTCAGCTCAAGGTGCCGTATTCAATTTTAGTTGCAGGGGCGGAGCCCACCATTCCTTGCAGGACTCAAATTGAACTGGCAGCCTTGTGGTTGAGAGCCCACTGACCCATGTGGGGATCGAACCAGTAGCCTTCGGAGTTAGGAGCATGGAGCTCTAACCGCCTGAGCCACCAGGCAGGCCCGAGGCCGTTCCTTTCCATTCCTACCTTGCTAGCAGTTTTTATCAGTAATGGATTTTATCAGTAATGTATTTTCTGTTTCTATTGCAATGGTGGGTTTTAGTCTGTTAATACAGTGAATTACATTGATTGATTCTCTACTGTTAAACCAACCTGGCATTATAAACCCTACTTGGTCATGATGTATAATCTTTTTTATATATTATTGGATTTGATTCATTAAATTTTGTTAAGAATTATTGCATTGATATCATGAGGAATATTGGTCTATAGTTAAAACGCTTTTGTCTGGTATTGGTATTAGGGTATTTCTGGTTTCACAGAGTGAGCCATGAAGTATATCCTAGTGTTCAATTTTCTGGAAGAGTTTGTATATACCGTATTATTTCTTTCTTAAATGTTCAATAAGATTCACTGGTGAAGCCATTTGGACCTGGGGTTTTCTTAAAGGAAGAATTTTAACTATAAATCAAATTTATAGTGCTATTGAGGTTATCTTTTTTTTTTAGTGAGTTTTGATACTCTGTGTCTTTCAGGAGATTTATCTGTTTTATCTAAGTTGTGAAATGCACTGGTGTAAAATTGTTCATAATATTTTCATTATCCTTTTCATATCTGTTGGATTTCTGTAGTGATGGTCCTCTCTCATGACTGATACTGGTAATTTACATCTTATCTTTTTTGATCAGTCCAGAGAGAGATTTACCAATTTTATTCATCTTCTCACATTGGAGGGTATTGAGCAGAAGAGTGACATGATATGATTTACACTTAGCAATATCACTCTGGTTGGGGTTTAAAAGAGCAAAGCGGAGGAAGAGAAGAAGCAGAGAGACCAATTAGAAAGATACTAAAATAATCCAAAGGGGTGGAAATAGTGGTTTAGGCTAGGCTGTTAGCAGTGGAAATGGTAAGTGGTCAGATTTTTAATATATTTTGATGGCAGAATTGATAGGATTTGATGAAAGCAGGATGTAGCATATGAAATAAAGAGAAATTAAATATTGCCCCAGATTTTTTTACCTGAACAATGGAAAGAATTAAGTTGTCATTTACTGGGAGAAGAAGAATGGTTTTAGAGATGGGAAGATCAAGAGGTCAGTTTTCAGATACATTAAACTTAAGATGTCTGTTCAATTTCTAAGAAGGCAGTGAAATATGCTATTTGGAGTTCATAGGAGACTGAACTGGTGAGATAAAATTTGGGAGTCACCAGCATATAAATGGCATCATAGTTTGGGTTCTTTGGGAAGCAAATTCTGAGGCAGACGTTAGTGTTTATGTTTACAATGCCCAGGGATCAACATCTCTGGAAGACATGTGGAAGCAGCAGACGGGGCAGAGGGAGTTGGGCTATGCGGCCCTGACAGCCTCAGCTGATTCCACAGGAGGCTACAGGACTGGAATGGCCTGTCAGAGTTGTCCTACAGGCTGAAATAGCACGGCCTTTACAGTCTTGCCTCAGCCAGTCATTGGATGTTGACAATCCCCAAAAAGACATGGCCTGGGGCACGGCGGCTCTCTGTAGCTGACGTAATCCCTGAAAGGACAGCTGGTGACTGACTGTCCACTGGCAGTGACCTTAGCTGCTGGGGCAGAAGTTCTTCCTTAAAGGCGTATTTGGGGAGTACATGATAGTTTCCAGCACTGATGGTATTTACAGCCATAGCACTAGAGGAGCTCATCAACCTCTGGATGATGTAGTTCAAGAAGAGGTATAATGACAGGGACGTGGGCAGCTTTAGGGGTCAGAGGATACGAAGGAACCAGCAAAAGAAAGAGTAGCTGGTGAAGTAAGAGAAAAGACGGGAGAGTGTGAGATCCCGGAGGCCAAGTCAAGAAAGTATTCTAGTAATAATACTGCTACTAATGGTTGTATCTCCCTGCTCCGTGGACGCTGTCGCAGCTGTCCCCATTCCACGTTTCTCTCTGGATGTTTTCTCTGACAGTTGGCTGCAGTAATGTCCAGTGACTAATGAAGTGAACGGTTAAAGCTTATTTTTCAATTAAAACTCTTTTAATTCTAGCAAATAGTAAAAGGAGGCAGGCAAGGGAGGAAAAGAAAACAGTGACCAAGCTCATTTATGTTCTACGCTTCTTTTCCGCAGAAAATCAAATTGCTCGACAGAGGGAAATGGCTTTTCCCTTTAAGATCAAACCGGTTTGGGGTGTTTCCTTTATAGCAGCTATCCAGGAAATGGAAAAACGAGCCCACTGGGCACGAGCTTCAGACAGTCTGAATGCCACGTGACAGCGTGGCGCAATGGGGACGGCATGGGCCTAACAGACTCCGGTTTCCAACCTGGTGGTGACAATCAACTGTTTATAAGCCAGTTACTTAACATCCTAAACCTGGGTCTTGATCCACACGAAAGAAAGGAGAAGGGTTAATAACTCTTACTTTGTAAAATTTGAAAAACGATGAAAGTGTCTGTGAAGTATTCCTACGCAGAAGGCAGGCAGTAAATAGCTACTGTTACGTATCTCTGATTCATGGGCTGGGTGTGAGCACAGACCTCCACGTGAGTGTCTGGAGTGGGATATATGCCCAGTGTGAGGGGCAGGGAAGCTCCTGGTGTGGGAGGCTGAGTGTGTGGGGCCGACTGTTGTCACTGGAGCTCTGAGTGTCTGTGTGACGTGATATTTCTGTAGCTGAAGAAGTCAGCAGTCTCCATCCTTCTTGTAGAGGCCTCCAGATAACCATGGGAGGAAGTTTCAGAGGGGACTCCTCAAGAGTTGTCTCAGAATGGGGCGGGGGCACTGCACCCCTTCCCTTGCAGCAACCACAGCTCTCAGACCCCACTATGCCTGAGAGCTGTGGCTGCTGCAAGGGAAGGGGTGCTGTGGCCTGGTGTCTTGTGAAAAGACTTCAGAGGAGAAACTTCAGACCAGAAATCTTACTCACGATTCACATGTTTAAATCTTGAGGGCACAACCCTAAAGCACATCTGTGAATGTTAATTAGTCTCTAGAGAGGGGAGAGGAGAGCAGAAGAGACACAGAGCTGTAGAGAAGCAGTCAGGCCAGCAGGGGAAATGTTTCCCCTCGAATTCTGTAAAAGAGCCTCAAAGATGCGCGTGCCTGATAGAGGTGAAAAAACAAAGGAGTAACAATAAAACAACGTGAGTAGAGGAGAGATGGAGAGAGCTTGGGGGATGCAATAGGCACTGTGATAATGAGGTGTAACGGAGGGCAGGCTCTCATCCCCAATCTTTCTTTCCTGCACCCCTCACCCTAGTCACTTGTATTTGAATTCCCTACTCTAACACCCTAACAGGAAGCACAAATATTTGTTTAGTACTAGAAATAGTCATAAATACTATCTCATTTAATTCTCACAATACCCACATGAGGTAGGTAGGAAGGTACTTAGTTAGGTACTATTACCTCTGCTTCATAGATGAGCAGATGGAGGATCAGAGATCACAGAGCTGTAGGTACTGGAGTCAGGGTTGACGCTGTCTCCTAGACCAGACTACTGCCAGCCCTTGGCCTTGAAAGCTTGGTTTGTTGCTATCATGATTCAACCATGATTTTATTCTGACTATCAAAGGCATACATGCTTGCCAGAAGACAGAAGTACAGAAAGCTATGAGAAGAAAATAAACATCATTTGTGAAACGTCACAGCTCTATTTTCTTTTTATATTTTCTGTATGACTTTGATAATAAGGTAAAATAGTTGAAAGAATTTGACAGTCATCAACCAAAATACCCCTCCTCCCAGCAACCCCCTCGAGTCTCCCTGCCCTACTCCTCTGAGCAGCCTCTTCATGAATTGCAGCCAGAGAGGAATCGTGGGCACCGTGCTTGCTGTGCTGGGAAGTCTTCCCCTCAGATGTGTGGGGTCTTTCATCTCTTCTCACCCAGAGCAAATGCCCGTCCTTGTAGACGACAAGGAGGGACGAAGCTGGGGGAGGAAGGGGCTCCCTAGAAAGGGATAAATATGAAGCCTTGCTCTTAGGTACTTGACCACCACTCGAGCAGTGCAGGCAGGGGAAAATACGGACTAGGAGCGGCATGAGTAATATGTTAGGTACTGGTCAGACTACGATACACGACAGAAAACTCATCTCAGACCAACTTGGACCAAAGAGGGATTTATTGGTTCATGTACTCAAAAAGCCCAGAGGCGCCCTCACTTCAGACAAATCTGCGTCAGGGACTCAAAGGGTGTTATCGTAAATTTACTCTCCCTTCATAGCTCATCTCTGTTTCCCTCTGTACTGGTTTCAGTCTCACACAGGCTGACCCCATGGAAGGGCAAGTTGCTGCCAGCAGTTCTGACCTTATTTTTTTATTTTCCAATCTAGAGATAGAGAACTTCTTACTCTAACAGTCCAGGGAAAGTCCTAAAATTGAGTCCCACTGAGTCTCCTTGTTTTAACATGAGTCACATGCCTACCTATGACCCAATCAATGCAGCCAAGGACGTATCAGTTAGAGATGCCGTCCCCCGCCAACAACAGGGAACATGATGAAACAAAACGGAGTTCATGTTCCTTATAGAAAACCATTGTGCAATGTACAGCTACTGCTGATGATTAATGAACTGACATCTTTGATAGTTCTTTGGCCTTTTCTTAATTACTGCAAGATGGCTGCTGCAGTTCTAAAAAAAAATCACACCCAGGTTCTAGGCAGGAAAAGGGGTGTTATGGGCAGCAAATAACACCCTTTGAGGAAATGCAAAGCTTTCCCAAAAGCACCCAGCAGACTTCTGCTCACAGTTCACTGGCTATAACTAGGTCACAAGGCTACGGCTGGACAGCCAAGTATTTGGCTCTTCCAGACTCTCCAGTTGAGATACACTGGGAAGAAGGGGGCGGAAAGTGGGAATTGGGTTAGCCAATCAATGGGGTCTGCCACAGACATAATGCTCTGATTGGCCAGACCTGGTTCACAAGGCAACTTCTGAAGCTGGAGTGGACTCTTCTGCCCTACGACCAATGAGCTGAGGTGACCAATGAATGCTAGTTAGGCAAGAATAAAAGCTGGCCATTAATATATATGTGTGAGGCAACTTATGATTTGGCCTCCCCACAAGGGCACAGAATCTACCACTACACAGCAGAAAGCAAAAGTTACATGTATTTACCTCCGCATTATCTTTGATGGTATTTCAGGTCCCTTCAATCTAAAAGGTGAAGTAATAATATAGTTACAATTACATGAACACCTCCAATTTATTGGATGAAAATCCACTTAAAAACTTCCTCCCTCTTTCTCACTCAAAAGCATCTGCTGGTGTGTTAAGGAATGTTTGTTTTATTTAGGTGGTTGTTTTCAAATTAAGAAATATATACTTAGAACCTGCGTTAGGTGCTTCCACAGAGATTATTTTATGAAGCTCTTATCTTACCACAGCAATTCACTTACTGATGAAGAAATTGAGGTTAGGTGAGCTGTTTAAAGTCCCTTAACCAATATATTCCAGGCTACAAGTCTCCTTACTCAGAAAATAGTATATCGTAAGTGCAGCACAACTTCTTAGAACAGGCCGGGCCCATTCCAATGAAATCAGGTCACGGGAGGTGGGGGGGGCAGTTTCTGAGTATTCCAGAAACTTTCCTTTTCTCCTTATGAAGTGCCCATCACTTCTGGACTGAAGGCTCTGAGCCTCTGCAAGGAGCAACCCTCCGCCTTAATTAAGTGTGATTATTTAGGCCTTGCATGGGTTTTGTGACTTTTCCCAGCTGGACTCTCCACAGGGTTCCAACTAGCCTAGCGCCCTGAAGCAAAACACAAGCCCTCCTGCTGGCAGGAGCCCTGGCTGCCCAGGCCTCGGACAGTCCTCAAGGCGGCGGTGCCTTCGGGTGTGTGCAAAGCAGCAGGAGCTGGCTTCCTGCCACCACAGCAGACAGTAACTGAGCAGGTGTTCCTAGGGAGGGATTAGAAAAACTAATCTGTCAAGCCTGCTGGGCCTGGCTGGAGGGGTGGGGTGAGGGGGCTCCTCTGCTTCCTAAGCATGGAGTTCTAGGATGGGAGTAGGAGCTAAACCGCCCAGGTCATCCGAGTACATTTTTCCAACTCCTCCCTTGGCAGAAACACAGGTCTCTGAATAGAGCTTCCCCTGCCATTGCTGTGCATTCAATTTGAACTTTTTGGTGTGTGCTTGACTAGGAAAGTGTTAACTCATTTTTAAAAAGCCAGGTTGTAAAACTGTCCAGGTGAGTAGCTTGACAATAGCACACTCAATAAAATGCACAATAAGGTTTGTCGATTTAGAGCAAATTTTCTTCACATCCATTGATCAGTTGTACAATAACTAGTCAACACTTACAGGCACTTTTAGAATTTATTGCTTGTCGGTGTAATGACATATATGAAAGAGAATCTGAACTCTTATCAGATACTACCTTGATTCCAATTTAAAAAGAAAAATCTCTACTACATTTCCTTCATGCTTTGGAATTAATTTAATTGAAGGGTGACCTAAACAATGTGAGCTATTTAAAAATCTGCTACCATTTGTGACTACTCATTCTGATCAATCAGCAACCATTTCAATACAGTGCAAACAAAATAAAATGTAGAAATAATTATGCAACATTCTAATTTCAAAATTTTCTACTTAAAATAATCAAAACTTTGCTAATAAAGTCACTGACCTTAATATTAATAGTTAATATTGCAAATTATAACCTATGAAATATATTCATTCAAATTTTCCTGAAAAGAAAAAATACTATCAGCAAATAATGAACTCTAGCTATAATAATAATATGTGTGCTGAAGTATTTAGAGGGAAGTGTACTAATATGTTTGTAATTTCCTCTGAAACTCATCAATAAAATAAGATGTATTAATGGATGGATAGAAAAATAGATATGTGATAAAACAAGTATAATAAAATGTTAATGGTAGAATATAGGTGTCAGATATACAGATGTTCAAAGTAAAACTCTTTCAACTTAGTTGCATGTTAGAAACTTTCCATAATAATAATTTAAAAGATATCATTACAAAAAACTATAGACAAAACCGACTGGGGAAAGTATTCTTACCACAAATATCTAAAAAAGGACTTGCATGCAAAATACATAAAGAACTCCTACAAATCAACAGTAAAAAGATGAATAACCTTATTTTTTTTTAATGGCTGAAAGGCAGACACTTCACATAAGAATATATATGAATGTCAAATAAGCACGTGAAAAGAGACGAAACATCATTAGTCATCAAGAAAATGTAAAGCAAAACCACAATTAGAGACCTTTTCCTACTCATCAGGATGGCCAAAGTAAAAAAGTCTAACAACATTCAATGTTAGCAAGAACATAGAATAACTGGAATTCTCAGACATTGCTGATAAAAGAACATAACTGCTTTGGAGAACTTAATAGTTTCTAATGAACTTAAACATACCTTTACCCTATGACCTATCAATTCCACTTTTAGGTATCTACCAAAGAGCTACAAGCATGTGTCTGCACAAAGACTGATACACAAATAGTAGTAGCTGTATGAATTATAAAAGCCCCAAATTGGAAACAATCTAAAAGTACATCAACGGAAGAACGGGTTAAAAAAATGTGGCACCATCCATAAAAGAAATATGTGATAAGCTGAACTTCATTAAAATTAAAAACTTGTGCTCTGCAAAAGACAATTATCAAAAGAATCAGAAGACAAGTCACAGATGAGGAGAAAATATTTGCAAAAGACACATCTGACAAAGAAATGTTGTCCAAAATATACAGAGAAATCTGAAAACTCAAAAATAAGAAAACCATTTGATTGCAAAATGGGCCAAAGACCTGAACATACACCTCACCAAAGAAGATATACAAATGGCAAATAAGCCTATGAAAAAATGCTCCACATCATATGTCATATGGTAAAATAGGGTTAAGAACACCTCCCTATTTCTCATCTAAGAGAGATGTTGAAAGAATAATTAAATGAGGAATGGCAGTGAGGCAGCTGAATTTACAGTGAAAATACAAGAGAGACTTATTTTTCTTATTTTCCAGATAAAAGACTTGAGTAATGTATTCAGCATAAGTAATGAATTTCCAAGTTTTCATTTATAAAATCTGGCTCCCCTCTTCTTTAATGATGTTTCTCATCCTCATCCCTAAATTGGAATCTTCCTGAGTTTGCAAATAACTGTAAGGTTACCTAAGATAGACTACTGTGCACCATGCCCAATTGTTCCCAACCTTTAAAACAGAAATGTGAAGGAATGGGGATTTGTAAGATAAAACGAAAAGCCACTAGAGGGCACTGTATCCCCTTTGGTGTGCAGTGAAGATTTCAGCGCAAAAATTACTTTTTATCTTAAAGATTATGGTTCATATAATGAAGTCCAGAGAGCTGTTTATTCATCTGGTCAATCCATTCAACCTGGGTGGTTTCAGGAAACTCTTTCAGTCTCTCTGGGTTTCAATTTCCACATCTGCCAAAATGGCTATGTAATTTACAACTCTAAAATTTGTCAACTCTTAAAATTCTCATCTTGTACTGCCTTAAGATCAAGATGAGCTCTGGAAAAACAGTAAGAATCTGGACCTGCTGTATCTTATTACTTGCTCCAGCTTGCTCAAACTAATTCTTCTTCCCACCGTCCCTAATTCTTTTTTTCCAGTTAACCAGCTTAGAGACACTTGCGACCTTTCCCTCTTAAGCACCTTCTATTGACAACTTACAACATGATACATAAACAGTCAGAGCACTTTCCAAGTTTTACCAATCATTTTCTGTTTTGATTCTCAAAATGAATCGGGCTTGTAGGTATTATCTCCAATGCACCTGGTGAGGAAACAGGCTTAGAGGAATATGGTGAACTGCTCACAGTAACATAGCCAGTGTTATAGGACCTGGCCTTGCAAATCAAAGCATATACTCTCCGTAACAATATTTCCTGTCAGTGAGAGGAGACAGCATTCGTGGGGCCTTAAGTAGGCACATTTACCCTGGCAGTACGAGTTTTCTATCATTGCTGTAACTACCACAAAAAGTGGCTTAAAATTATATACGTACATACATACACACATGTACATATATGTACATGTATACAAGTAAGTATATGATTTGTGTGTGAATTTTTATAAGAGTTTAATTGAGCCAGACAAAACAATACAAATATATTATCTTCCAGTTCTGCTGGTCAGGAGTCCAACATATGCCTCACTGGGCTAAAATCAAGGTTACCAAGAGGGCTGTGTTCCCTTCTGGAGGCTCTAGGTGAGAAGCTGTTTCCTTGCCGTTCCCAGCTTCTAAAGGCCGCCTGCATTCCTTGGCTGGCGACCCCTGGCTTCCAACTTCAAAGAACATCAAATCTTTCTCACACTGACCTCTCTGCCTCCCTCTTCCACTTTTAAGGACTCTTAATTACACTGCGCCGACAATCCAGGATAATCTCCCTAATTTAAGGTCGACTGGCAAATCTAATTCCACCTGCAACCTTAATTCCATTTGCCACGTAATATAACATATTTACCAGTTCCAAGGATCAGGACATGGGGGTGGGGCGCTTATTCAATTGTTCTGTGTATCTATCCTTTGCCAGTAGCACACTGTTTTGATCACTGTAGCTTTGTAGTAGTTTTGTAATAAGGAAGTGTGAGTCCTCCAACTTGATCAATATTGTTTTGACTATTCGGGGTCCCACTGCAGTTCCATATGAATTTGAAGATCAGCTTTTCCACTCTTGCAAAAGGGGCTATTGGAATTTTAATAGGGGTTGCATGGAATCTGTAGATTGCAATGGGGAGTATTGCCACCTTAACAATATTAAGTCTTCCAATCCATGGATGTCTTTCTATTTAAGTTTTCTTAATTTCTTTCAGCAATGTTCTGCAGTTTTCAGTATATAAGTCTTTCCCCTTTGAGTAGTAAGGAATTTGGTCTCATCTAAAGAGAGGTCTGGCCTTAGTCTCCCCTCCTTCCCCACAGGCGACCTCCAAATCGTTGCAATTTCCCAAGTGACAGGAGTGTCTTGTAATTCAGGGTGGGTCCCTTGGATCAAACTGATAGTTTGTGCTAATGTGGTATCTCATGGTGGGTCCCTTCATAGTTTACAATAAAGAAATGACTCAGGGTGGAGGCTGGTAATGCCAGAAAGACCAAGTGATGGCAGACTGAGGGTTTGTGTCAGTTGAAAACAGCTCAACCTCCAGGGAGCTGGAGATCTCAGTTCATCACATAGGCAATGATTATACCAAGTAATGAAGGCTCAAATAACGCTGGACATCAGGGCTTGAGTGAGCTTCTCTGGTTGGCAATACTCCACAGTGTCACACATCATAGCTAGGACCAGGTAACACCACCCTGGACTCCATGGGAGAGGACCGTCAGAACTTCATGTGTGGACCCCTCCCAGATTCTGCCCTATGCTACTCTTCCCTTGGCTGATTTCAATGTATCCTTTCCAGGTAATAAACACAACCATGAGTATAATAGCTTTCAGTGAGTTCTGCATCTTTCTAACAAGTTATTGAGCCTGACGGTGGTTGTGGGAAGCCCCAAATTTGTACCCAAATGGTCTGAAATGAGGGTAGCCCTGGGGACCCTTGAACATTTGGCTTGTGTCTGAAGTAAGGGCAGTTTTGTGGGCACTGTTTCTTCACACTGCACAGTTGCCTAAACTATCTGCAACCTCCTTAGTTAAATCTATCCCTAGATTTTTTCCTCTTTTGGATGCTGTGGTAAATGAAATTATTTTAATTTCCTTTTCTATTTGTTTTTAACAGACACTTATTCAGCATGTGGTATAGGCTAGACTTTGTTCCAATACTTCACAAACACGAATTTTTTCCCCCCACAAGAACCCTAATCTGGGTAGGTTGCTTTTTGGAAACCAGACATTCTGAACACATCACACTGCTGTTCTAAGCCTTCTTTGAGCAGTTTCCTGAGAATCACTTTATTCTACCTCTTCCCACTGCCATTCCATAGTTGAGGTCCTTATGAATTCACACCTGCACCTGTCTCCTAACTCAACGAGCTACCTAAATGCTGCAGCTGCCCTAATAATCCTAAAGCAATGCTGTTCTAAGTCCCCACCACCCCAATGATGTGAAGTGCCTTCCCCTTCTCAGCATTTACAAAGGTAAAAAGCAATCATTGCTCATAAGCAGTAACTGGCCATAGATTCTACACTGTCTTCTACTAAGTTGAATGGCTCCTGAAAATTTTGCTACAAAACAGAGGCAGAGAGGGAAAGCACATGGACCTCTCAGGACCTGATCCCCCAAACCCCACTCCTCCTCAATCTCAGGCTCTTCATTTGCAAAACAAACTTTAAGGTTGTGAGAATTAAGGGAGGGAAGGGTGGAATTGTAGGACAGCGTCCTGGCATGCAGCGAAACGTTGGCTGATCTGTAACTCAGTTTTCCCAAAGAACTTGTAAAATCTTCCAAAAGTATAAGTCAGATCTTCCTTGACTTACATTTTTTTTGGTATTTCTTAAAAGTCGACATTATTTAATCACTCAAACAGATACCTTTTGATATCTGGACTTGCTCAAGAACTTATAAATGGCTCTCATGACAGAATCAGACCCTGGATTCTGACGTCAAATGTTGGCCACTTGCTAGCTCTGTGACCTCTGGGAAGTTGTTTAACCTAAGCCTCAGGTCCCTTATTTGTGCAATGTTAACAGAATCTATTTCACAGGGTTGTGAGGATTCACGTGAAGTGCTTAGTCTGTAATCAGTTCCCCCAAGACTGCTATAATTGCATCCTGTCACAAACATTCAGCGTCCACAAAAATGTGGCGCCTGTGCATTATTCTCATTTCTCCGTTTCCAATACACACACCCCGGCCTGTCCGAGGCGTCTGTGCCACCCTCTCACTTGCTCTTCTTTGCCGACTTCTGTGTTTAATCATACACACCGTTCATCAAAGACCATACACAAGTTCCCTAATTTTCACTTAACAAAACCGCCCCAAAGCGCCCGGGAGGTCGGCTCTGTGACGGGTGCCGTCTGAGCGCACAGGAAACACGCCCTGAGGGCTGGGGCGACTTCGCCACCGAGGTCACCGCACTCCAGTGGCGAGCGCACGGCGCGTCCCGGCTGCGCCCGCGTCCCTTCCGGGCCGGCCCCGTCCCGCCACTTGCAGTCGCGTCCCCGCTCCTCCGCGCGCCCCGCGCCCCCACGTCTGAGTCAGGCCCCTGGGGGCGCGCCTCACCCGTCCTTGGCGGCGTTTCCCCTTTGCTCCGTCAGACACCCAGGCTGAGGCCGACATTGGTCGCCGCGAAGGTCGCCGCGAAGTCGCGGGAGTCGGCGAGCGTGGCTGTGTGAACCGACACGTCCGAGCGCCTCCTTCGCGGGGCGCGTGGACGGGGGGCGCGGGGCGGGGTTCGGGGGGCGGGGGGGCCGGGGGACCGGGGGGCGGGGGGCCGGGGGGCGCGGGGCGGGGTTCGGGGGGCGGGGGGCCGGGGGCGGGGGGGGGCGGGGGGCGGGGGGGGGCGGGGGGCGGGGTTCGCGGGGCGAGGGGCCGGGGGGCGGGGGGCGGGGTTCGCGGGGCGGGGGGCCGGGGGCCGGGGGGCGGGGTTCGCGGGGCGAGGGGCCGGGGGGCGGGGGGCGGGATTCGCGGGGCGGGGGGCGGGGGGCCGGGGGGCGGGGGGCCGAGGGGCGCGGGGCGGGGTTCGGGGGGCCAGGGGGCGGGGTTCGCGGGGCGGGGGGCCGGGGGGCGGGGGGCGGGATTCGCGGGGCGGGGGGCGGGGGGCCGGGGGGCGGGGTTCGCGGGGCGGGGGGCGGGAGGGCGCGGGGCGCGGGGCCCCGACGGCCGGCCCCACCCCTGTGCGCACGCCCGGCCCCGCCGGCTCTAAGGCTGCGGCGCCGAGCCCTCGGGGCAGCGTCTGGCGCGCTCTCGCGGCGTCGGGGGGCCGTCCGTGGGCGTGGTGCCGACAGCAGCTCCGTCCGCGCCGCGGGGTCACGCACAGGCCCCGCACCACTACCCGGGGATAACCGGATTCCGTGATGCCCTGGCTGCCTCGGCGGCTCGGAGGCGTCCACGGGGGAGCAAAGTCTCCGGGGAAGGGAGGCGGCCTGGCAGGGCCATCGTGGCCGCAGAGCAGGGAACAGCCGGTGAAGGAGCTGCGGGCAGGGGTCCCGGCCGTGGCTCGGGGACAGGAATGAAGTCGTGGGGACCTGGGGGAAACCGCCTCATTCCCACCTGCAGTGCTTTGGATCTGGAAGAATAAAGACCCGGACGGTAAAGTCAAATTAGGTCGATGAACCTCGTGCCTCCAGACTCCCTCTTGGCCGAGTCGTGCTCCAGCGCGAGGTGGTTCGGAGTGGGAATGTTTTTGGTTTCTGCGTGGTGGCGTGCCATCTGTGACCTTCTACACATGAAACTACATTTGTTCCTCTTCCTTTAATTCTTCCTGACAAACTGAATTCTCCCCTCATCTTAAGTCTCCGTGATCCTATCTTTTCCTGTTCTCCATCGAATTGTTGTTATGTGAACCTTTATGGTAGTTGTATTATTTTTGTTTACCTTGTCTGGTGTCACAGATGGTACGTTTCGTTAAGGTAGTGATTATTTTTTGTAGTTCCCATAACACAGAAATGGAACAGTGTGTTTGAGCAACTTTTTGGATAATTACGGTGACCAGTGGAGTCGGCCACATCAGTTACGTTATAGTCATGCTCCGCATGACAAAGTTCAGGTCAGGGAGGAATTGTATATACCACGTGGTCCCATGAGACTGTAGTGGATTATGAGAAAAAAAAGTTTGGTTGCAATGTGGAAACAAAAGGTTGGATCCGACTATAATGTTGAATTTAGTGCCAGCTCTGGGTGGTTTAAATAGAGGAGGCTCAGCAGGCTGCGGACCCTGGGGCCTGAGTTGGCAAGGGAGGGAACCCGCCCCCACCTGCCCATGCCCTCCCCTGCACATACGCGCAGACTCATTGGTACTCACGTACTTCGTTTCTCTTGATCTCAGTCGGCTCTGGCTCTCACTCTTTTTCTCCATCTCTCTCCTCCCCCTCTCCCTTTTATTATTTTTCAAGCTTTTTCTATCTGGGTCTCTGCTCTCCCTTTCTCTCCTCTCCTCTTCCCGCTCCCCATCCCTCCCTCCCTCCTGTCAACTCTCCCATTAAAAGTGCCTCCTTCCACACGTAGCTTTCCCCCTTGACCCCCAACGCAAGTCACACACACACTTGGTATTTTTGCTATACCTTTTCTGTTTAGATACACAAATACTTACCATTGTGTTACAATTGCCCACAGCATTCAGTGCAGTAACATGCTGTACAGGTTTGTAGCCTAGGAGCAATAGACTGTACCATGCAGCCTGGGTGTGCAGGAGGCTGTGCCGTCAGTTTGTGTGAGTGCGCTCCATGATGTTTGCACAAGGATGGAATCGCCTAACATCGCATTTCCCAGAACAATCCCAGTCATTAAGCAACACATGCCTTAGTACTTAAATTAGCCCCAACCTTTTTCCTTTCCAACCCATTCTAAGATGCAGGTCTTTAGCATGCCAATTACAGTAACTGTCTAGAGGTCTAGAAGTCGATGACCTTCAGACTGGGAGTCTCTGCAAGTTAGAAATGCACATGTTTACCCGCTTCTGCTGTGACTGCACCATGCTGATGTGTGTAGTTTGTCATGTAGAAAACGGGGGTGTGGACTGTGGGGGGGGGAAGCAGACAATATTAACTATTGTCTTTTTCTGTAGGAAAATGCAATGGATTGTTGAAATTAAGTGTACCATAAAGGAATTGATTTTTATATTAATGACAATTATTTTAAAACTTACGTTATCAGCATTGAAAAACTTTTTAAGTTTAACCTATAAATGTTTTTTGAGGTAACAAAATTTTCTTTTTAATACTTCATTACTGTCCTAAAATGCTCTCTAAAACAACATTGCAAATAATCATTTATCTGTGCTTAGTGTAAGTAATTCTTGTGTCTGACAAACAATACTCATTAGTTTCTTGTGGATTATCAGGTACTCTACAAAAACAAAACTTCTTATTCCTTCTTTGAAGTAGTGGGCTCAGATGTAGCAGTAATAATGTGTTCAGACTCATTCATGGAATAATAAACAATTTAAATGTACAGGAAAGAACTAGAAGGAGACAAATTTAAGAGTCTCAAATTTGGGATGAAACTTTCAGAATGATGAATAATGCTTTGAAATAAAATTTTAGTCTGTTGTCTTCAGTCATCAAAACCTATACTTTTACATAAAACTATTTTTAAAACTATGAAGCTAATTATAGTGTTAAGTATTTCTGTGAGTAGTTCAATTCATACTTTTTTTTTTTCAAGAAAAAGAAAAACAACTTTTCTCTACTGGCCTCTTCTTTGTGACTAATTTTCCCAATTTGTCCACAAAGAACTGTATGTGAAGTGGATACGAGCAGTGGTATACTAGCATTTCTATTCAGAAGGAGTACTGTAGATGACCATACAGCAGTTCCATACTTGTTTTTTGTTTCAAAGAAACCAGTACATTTCTGCTTCAAACTCTGGGACAAAATCAGTCATATACAAATCAATTAAAATAGTACATTTAGGTTTTGATTTGTAGAGTCTGCTTTGGATTGCTGCAGAAAATAGTGTTCTTAGATTATATTCTAGATTATAATTTGGAATTCTATCAAGCAAACTCCCTGTACAGCATAAATGACATTATCCTTTGAAGCACAGAGTCTCTAACTTCCCTGGTGTCATGCGGGAGACCCTGCTCGCTGTGCCATGTGTCATGCGGGGTGGCCTGTGGGAACGCTGGTCCAATCCTCACATAAGAACGAAGGATATGGCTAGGCCAAAAAGGAACACCCACGGAGCCATAGATAGGGGAGTCATACCACTATATTCTCTCTGGCAGCCCGGAGAGACACACACAGTAGTAGCCACACGAGATCCGCAGTCCGCCATTCACTTCTCTGCCTGCCAACCAATCAACACAGCCCCACAGTTACATCAGTAGCCAATTGGCTAACCGGTTACAGCTGATGGCCAACCAATCACAGTTGATGGTCATTCACTACCTTAGCCAGCACCTCCCCACTCCAGGCCAAGAACCTGGAAACTACTCTCTGGGACTCTAGCCCCACACCTTTTTTCACTCTTCCTTGAGATTCTTATGTCCTTTTTAAAATGTGGGAGAAAAAATGGGTCTGTATTTAGAAAGCATGCCAAAATAAGAAATTTCAAATAACAAAAGACAGGAACTTGTTAATTTGGCAGATTGTGTTGAGTCTATGTCTGGGTTTTGAATTTTTTATTCATAATTTTTCTTTTGGGTGCTCATATTTTATTGACTTTTTTTTCTGAGTCTGTTTTAAGACACTTGCGGTTTCAAATGTAATTTTGATACAATGGAATAAAATTTTTAACACAAGACAACGTGACTAGACAGTTCTTGGTGACCAAAAACAAATTGTGAAGAATCATAACTGACAAATAAGCTCCAAGGTTAATCACATCTAGCATGTGTTACATTAGCTGTGCCAAGTGAACCCTAATGCATACACAGCTCTACTATCATAGTTTATGTAGATTGAAGGGTAAATATTCTGAGATGAATTGACCTTGGTTTTTGACTCTTAATTCAGAGAAAAACTTGTAAAATCCATGCTGTTGAGCATTTATTTCTATTTAATCTTAGAACCCAGATTATTTCCTTTGAATCAAGATGTTACAGATTCCATAATTCAAATGGAAGTTTTAGAAAAGTTCACCTTGGACATATTTATATTAGCCTACCTTCAGCATAGGTACATAGGTGAAATAATCTAGGACTGGCAATCTTAGTTTCAAATGATGGTATAATTTTATGTCATTGTAAAAGTCTATAGTAGTGAAAATTAATTTGGTAGCTCTATCTAAAAAGACCCCAGGCAAAGGGTATTATGGCTGTGACACTATTTTCCAGAGCAAAAACAGAAACCAAGGGCCGGCCCGGTGGCTCAGGTGGTTGGATCTCTATGTTCCTAACTCCGAAGGCTGCCGGTTTGATTCCCACATGGGCCAGTGGGCTCTCAACCACAAGGTTGCAGGTTCGACTCCTGCAAGGGATGGCGGGCTGTGCCCCCTGCAACTGGCAACGGCAACTGGACCCGGAGCTGAGCTGCGCCCTCCACAACTAAGACTGAAAGGACAACAACTTGAAGCTGAATGGCACCCTCCACAACTAGGACAACAACTTGACTTGGAAAAAAAAAGTCCTAGAAGTACACACTGTTCCCCAATAAAGTCCTGTTCCCCTTCCCCAATAAAACATTAAAAAAAAAAAGAAAGAAAGAAACCAAGCTAGGGACCAAGTTTCTGTATCAGAACCAACCAATGTCAACAGAGACCAAGGATGAATTATGCTGTGGGAGATCAGGGCCCAGTGGCATTGGGGAAACTTTGAAATGGCTCCTACACCAATCATCTCTCTTTTGCTGGGGAAATGGACAATGTGGTCTGTTTTCTGTCAAGGACTTTCACTTATCTTTGTCTTTTCCACCAATCAGTGGGAATGGGTGGAACATTGTACTTCTAATAATTTCATGGCATAATATTACTCATTCTGATGAATAGTCAAAATAATCGGGGAAAATCTCTGAAGGAGATGAATCTGTAATTGTTATCAGGCCCTAGATAGAATAATGGTACCCTCCTGTTCAGGTTTGATTTCCTCAACCTCTGGGCTAGAGCAGCTACTTGGAAAGTTCTAACTGTTAGGAAATGTCTGGGGCATTAGCCCCAAATGACTTTAGAGGACTTGAAGCAATCTGCTTGTGTCTGTGCTCTTGCAAACAGGACTGTCCTAGTGGAACTTGATAGCCCTGGTCATCCCTCAGTCCTGTTTCTCTGGCCAGGAGGCCCTAGGGAAGCTGGGGACACAGCCAGAGCGTCTCAGAGAACACTGTTGAGGTCTCAAATCCTTCTGGACCAACAGAAGCAATCTGAAAAGTTTTCCCAGGTCCCAGCTTTTTGTGATGGCGTTGTCTTCATGTGTGTTTAAATGAGATCACGGTATGTCTTAGATATCTGTGTTCACGTGTACATTTTATTGGGGATAACTAGGTCTGTAGGAGAACTTTTCCTATCTTGTATTTGTTTTTAATCGGCAAGCTAAATAAAATAAAGCATTTTCTGGGTATTGTTGACCGTCGTTTCAAAAGGAACGTACACTTTGTATTTGATTAAAATCAATGCAGATACCAAATGGTATGGATTTAATTGTGCAGGCTAGTGAAGAATATGGAAGCATACTCAATATTTAAATAATGAATTTACACAAATATAGATCAGTTGATTTTATGGCATTAATTTATAATTAATTATAAATTACATAAATTATAATGTTCATTTGCAGTGGTTTTGTTTAGTATTCCTATCATATGCACATATGTAGGTAGCATTACAATGCACATAGTTCATCAACCCAGTGTTCCATAGAATTTGTATCCCTCCTTTTTGAAAAAGGATCTGTACATGTGTTTTGGAACCAGAATTACTTGGATTTGGCTATGAGCTCTACCATTGACAACTTTAGGCATCTCTTCATCAATAAAATGGGGCTTCATTTAATTTTTTTTTTTAAGATTTTATTGGGGAAAGGGAACAGGACTTTATTGGGGAACAGTGTGTACTTCCAGGACTTTTTTTTTCCAAGTCAAGTTGTTGTCCTTTCAGTCTTAGTTGTGGAGGGCGCAGCTCAGCTCCAGGTCCAGTTGCCGTTGCTAGTTGTAGGGGGCACAGCCCACCACCCCTTCCGGGACTCGAGGAATTGAACTGGCAACCTTGTGGTTGAGAGCCCACTGGCCCACGTGGGAATTGAACTGGCAGCCTTCGGAGTTAGGAACATGGAGCTCTAACAACCTGAGCCACCGGGCCTGCCCCAATAAGTTGGTGCAAATAGGAATCGAACCAGCAAGCTCGGCATTGGGAACACAGAGCTCCAACCACCTGAGCCACAGGCCGGCCTGTTAAGTTTACAAATATAATTGCCTGCTATCTACCCGAACCCATTCTAGATAATGGAAGTATATCATTGAACACAATAGATTGGCTTCGTTGAGTGGGAAGAGACAGGCAAGTTAGACCACGATGTGGGCATTATGAGAGAGGCAAGACTGGGGCCCATGGGTGCACATAGCAGACATGCCAAACCTACCCGGGCAGCTCAGGAACAGTGAGACCTAAAAGACAAACAGCAGCTAGTCAAGTGATGGGAGAGCCAGTCGAGGCCCAAAAACCGAAACGTGCAAGAGGCAGAAGGTGAGAGAGCCCGGCACTTTGAAGAACCTCAAGCACTCCATTGTCTGCGGGTGGTGTATCTGGAGCCATAGAAGAATTTTAAGAAAAGGAGCAAAATGACCAGCTTTTACTTCCAGAAGATCACCTGGGCTGCAATGTGGAATCTGAAACGGGGAGACAGAAAGGTGGAAGGGAAGGAAACGAATTCGGAGGCTCTTGCACTAATGCAGGGGCAGTGGTGACCTGATGTAAGGTGTCGTGGCTGTGAGAGTGGAGCGGAGGACCAATCAGAGCTATTCTATTGTCAGATGTGGGGCATGAGGGCAAACGAGAGACAGCTGACCCCCAGGTCAGGACTAGCTAGTGACCGGAGCTGGAAACATGCCGTTGAGCCATCCGAGACTGGAAGAGGCCGAATCCTGGGTCATCCTGAGTGGTGAATACTGGCCAAGCCAATCACTCAGGTTCTGTGCCCAAAGAATTAAGAGGATTCCCGGTCCCCAACGAATTCACAATGTCATTTACAGTTCTTTTCCTCAGCACTGGAATTCATAATGTGATTTCTTCACTTGTGGACTTCCTTTCACAGTATGCTTTGCTGTTTCAAAAATGAGAAGAGCTCGCACTCATGGCGCCTGCTCTGGCTGGTTCCCAGGAGGAAGTGGCGAACAGCCATGAGGAAGCCAGGCGGAGAAGAGGAGAAGCGGGCTGAGATTAAGTAGCTGGTGTGTTGACAATCTAGTCTTGTAATTAAATTCACCCTGGGGTGTTTTTCTCTTGTTGCTATCTTTTATTCACGGTGCCCTCCCACTCCCACTTTTTTCTTATACAAAACAAGAAAGGGGCCTGAGTGCTTTCCTGACTATAATGCTGAATGCTTTTCGCACTGGAGGCTTAGTAACTATGACCCCAGTCCTAGAACCTGGTCAATGTCTAAGCATGATGCACTTTCTCAGATGCTAAGGATAGCACAGCGAAGGAAGACGAGGGCCTGCGGGGGGGCTGTTTTCTGCGCCAAAAGCCTCCAAAACTCCTAAGCTCCTTCCTGCGTACTTTTCATCACTTCTCTAGGTGTGCAGTCTTTCCCGGCCCAGCTCCTCCTCGCCTCTCTCCACACTGCAGCCTGGGGTCAGGCCCTTACACTGCCTCATCAGGAGTCCTGAAACGGCCTTCGAAGGGACCCCACAGCCTCAGGTGGCACACATCAATTCCAGTCCATCCTCAAAGTTCAGCCATTAAGAAGTTAAAACATGACTGTCATACGAATACCATGTTTCCCCGAAAATAAGACCTACCCCCAAAATAAGCCCCAGTTAAGATCATCAGCCAGACGGACGCATTTAATACGTTATGACGATGTTCCAGAAGAAGATGACATGACTGTATTTGAATAAATGTGGATTGTTGTACATTAGAAAATAAGGCATCCCCTGAAAATACACCCTAATGCGTCTTTCAGAGCAAAAATTAACATAAGACCCGGTCTCATTTTCGGAGAAACACGGTATATAACAAGTATGTGACAAAGAGTAATAGAATTCAATGAAGAAATTAGCAGAATGGTAAATCTAATTCAAAGGAAAATTCAAGAAACTAAATACATTCCATGAAAAACAATGCTGAAATAAGATTGCAAACTTATGGATACAAACTATGGATACAATGAAACTGCCTCTTGCCCTTTCTCATATTTACATCCCCCCCAGTGCCTTCATTCCCAGGCTTTATCCCAGACCTCCTTCACGTGCCCCCCAGGCTCTTCCCCCTACAGGGGAGGGGGAATCCTGAAAGCACTTTTCCCCACTCTCACTCAGGGTCCCCTCTTCCCACTCCTGGCCCTTCCCCCTCAACTTTCCTCCACCTCAGTGTCCATCAAACTGCTGGAGCCTTTTCCCCCCGGGGGTCCTACACCTGCTAATCCACCTGACCATCCAGAAAATGGAACAGGGAAGTCAGTTTTAGCCTCATGCTTACACCGTCCCAGTGAGCGGTTAAAGGCTTAACTCATTTATGGCTGGTTGCTTTAACTGGCCACTCTGACACCTGACAGCTCAACTCTCTCTCTCTGAGCTCAGCTGAGCTCCTGACAGGGCTATTTATTTTCTTGGAATGTAAGTTCCATAAAGCAGGGACTCTGAGTATCTGAAGAGTCTATCTCTGGTATGCAGTCAGGGGTGTGGTATGTGCATTTACAACAACATGGATGGACCTAGAGGGTGTTACGCTAAGTGAAATAAGTCAGAAAGAGAAAGACAAATACCACATGATCTCACTTATATGTGTGGAATCTAAAAAACAAAATAAATGATCAAACAAAACAGAAACAGACTCATAAATACAGAAAATAAACTGATGGTTGCCAGATGGGAGGGCGGTTGGGGGGCCTGGGTGAGAAAGGTGAAGGGATTAAGAAGTACAAATTGGCAGTTACAAAATAGTCACCAGGATGTAAAGTACAGCACAGGGAATGTAGTCAGTAATATTGTAGTTACAATGTATGGTGTCAGATGGGTGCTAGACTATTTTAGGGATCATTTAATAAGTTATATAAATGTCTAACCTCTATGCTGTACACTTGAAACTAATATAAAGTAATATTGAATGTCAACTGTAATTGAAAAATTTTTTTTTAATTTAAAAAAAATGTTTGTATATTGAATATATAAAATAACGAATGGTGACAACATGGATGGATCTTGAGAGTATAATGCTAAGCGAAATAAGTCAGACAGAAAAAGCAGAGAACCATATAATTTCACTGATATGTGGTATATAAACCAAAAACAGCAAAAGAACAAGATAAACAAATGAGAAAGAAAAACTCATAGACACAGACAATAGTTTAGTGGTTACCAGAGGGTGAGAGGGTGGGGGGTGGGAGGTGAGGGTAAGGGGGATCAAATATATGGTGATGGAAGGAGAACTGACTCTGGGTGGTGGACACACAATGTGATTTATAGAGGATGTAATACAGAATTGTACACCTGAAATCTATGTAATTTTACTAACAATTGTCACCCCAATAAATTTAAAAAAAAAAACCTAAAAAAAAAACACGAATGAATAAGTGAAGACTCAAGAGATGGCTCTCCCCATGGGGAGGGGGCTGGCACACATTCTGCCTGGCTCGATTCCCTCAGGTGTAGTCAACGAAGACTGGTGTCTTTTAAACATCAACCAACTACTTTGGATTGACTTTTCTCTCCATCCCCAGCACTTGCTCCCCTCCCCCACAACCCAACTTCTGTCAACCAACACAGAGAACACTCAGCATGCAAGAAGGCCATTCCAGTACCAGATGACTGGTGCTCTCCTGCAAGAACTCACCACTTGGTGACCTGGTGGATACCCTCAGGTGAGTGAATGATCAGTGTCCGTCAGGCTCCCAGGCTCCATACCACCCTGAGACACCGGCAGGACCACACCACGGTTAGTTCACCAAGGTGGTACCACCCACGGGCCTGGTGACACTGCCACCTCACCATCTAACTCTTTTTGACTCTGCACTGATCACTGAAGTGTTTCTCCAAACACTGCCGACCTGGCCTGGCAAACTCGGGTCCAGCCATGGAAGCGACTGACGTGGTACCCAGACAGCTGGCTGACTCAGCTGCCTCCTGCCCCACGTGTCCCATCTGGGGCAGCCCCAGCCTCTGGGGCCGTCGCCAGGCACCTGAGCTGCTTGTGCTTCTCAGGAAGGGGCAGACACCTTGGGAACCTGCTCAGGACCTGCCATGGGGTCAGCCTGGCCCACGGCCTGAAGGCCCGCTGAGCCTCCTCCCACACCTGGCACACGGCACACATATTCCCCGAGGCAAGAGGGGTCGTGGGCTCTGGGCTCAGAGAGACCTGGCTTCAGAGCCTGGCTCTGCCACTCACCGGCTGTGTGGCTGTGCCTCAGTTTCCTCATCTGTACAATAAGGGTCATGATAGTTGTATCCGCCAGAGTTCAGTACAGGAACAGGAACCACGTGAGATATTTGAACAAAAGTGATTTGATCTGGAAGGTTAGGTGTTTACTGGGATGGTTGGAGTGGGGGATGGGGGAGGGGAAGAGGTAAGGCCGAGTCTCTAGAACACCTGCTCCCTCGGCCTGGGCAGGAAAGGAAGGTGGGCATCTGGAGGTCGCCACTGTCACCACTGCGTTCCGGGATACACTGACATGGCTGTGAGGCAGGGGGCAGGCAGGGCGGGGGATACACATTGGACCCCTCTGCAGGAGAAGACACGTCTGCGTGACCCTGCCTCCTGCCAGAGGGAGCAGCCAAAGCAGCGGGAAGGTAGCCCCTGGCTCCCTTCCACCTTCCAAATCCCACGGGAGCGTCCAAGCCTTGGACACGACCTGCACCCAGCAGTCTCGAAGGTTTGGGAAGTGTAGCTTTAGCGTTCTGCCTCCAAAGGACAGGACACAGGTGGGAATGGGTCCTGGGTGCCACTCAGCCCCATGAGGACTGTCACAGGTCCTGGCACATGGCACATGCTCAGTGACGTGGCTCCCGTGAATGTCAAATCGGTTATGGCTCCACGACTGCCAAGTGCCAGCACCAGGCTGGGCCCTGGGAGATACGACAGCGAACAACACAGAGCCCTTCCCTGGAGAAGGGGTGAGACTCCAGGGGAGCATACAGTGGTGAGTAAGAGTGTGTCCCTAAGAGCCTGGGGAGCTCAGAGACTGTGAGGGCAGAGAGCAGAGAGCGGGCCCTAGGCGTCTTGTGGGGAGGGGGCAGGAAAACACACCTAGTAGGGTGAGGACAACTTGTAACTCTGGGCACTCAGCCTGGGTGGTGCCCACACACAGTCTCCCGGCCTCTGGACAGAGTTCTATTAGCAAGCCCCTGCCACCACCCCCATCAACTTTACAGCCTGCGTGTAATTCAGTTCTTCAGTATTTATAAGCAGAGACAATGTACCAGAAACCAGGGAGGCTTCTCGTAGTCACACCTAAAGAAAAAGATTTTCCTGGATGACTATAGAAGCTCTACAGCTGGGACAGAAGAAGACTCCTAGCTGCCTGGCCCCCACTCCCACCATAGCTGCCACCCCCCAACACGCACACACACACAAACCACACTGCTGCGAATCCCAACACACATCACTGGGAGGCAGGCAGCCCCGACAGACACACGCACGAATTCCTCAGGCCTCAAAGCCCGCTCTGTCTCCAGTTGCCACAGCGACTTCACACTGACTGTGGGGACAGAGCCAGCAGTGCAGTTTCCAGGCTCTTGGTCTCACGTGGAAAGGTGCTGGCTCAGGTAGTAAATGGCCATCAACTGTGATCGGATGGCCATCAGCTGTGGCTAGTTGGCCATCAGCTGTAACCCGTAAGCCATTGGCCACTAATATAACTGCCATGGCTACGCTGGCAGGGGAATGGGGGCTAGCAAGAGTGGATTGCAGAGAGGCGGATGCCGCCGCTGAGAATATAGTGGTATGACTCCCCTACTTATGGCTCCATGGGTGTTCCTTTTTGGCCTCACCATGTCCTGAATTCTTATGTGGGGAGCAGGAGCAGAGACCCTGCAGGAAACCCCGCAGGAGACCCTGCACGACAAATGGCGCAGCGAGCAGGGTCCCCTGAGTGACACTGACCATCAGGGCTGGACCACACAAGAAACCTGGAGAGAGGGGCTGGTCTGTGGGCAGACAAGACGCTCCCCTCCCTACTCAACCGCACCTTAAGGCCTCCCCATCTTCCCTCCCTTCCAGCCTTCCCCCCAGGCTGGATACAGCAGTGTGGGGCGCCCTCGTGTGGGCGAGGCCGGCCCTGCAGCCTCGCCTCCAGGCTGCTCTTCTTAAAAGCTCACTATACTTTCCTTTCTTCCCCTGCCTCCCCCACACCTACTTAAGCCACTTCTTTCGGAAAGTGGAATAGAAGAAACAAACCCCCAAGCAAAGCACAATGTTCTGGCCCCCATCATCATTAACAGAGCATTAATTAATTGCTTGCCCACAGATAGGAAAATTACCTACCATGGAAATTTTTAAAAGACAAAAGGAAATATGAGTTTAAAATTGAATTAGGGCCCCGACATGTGGTAATGGAAATGAGCTGTTCTCTAGGATCTGATTGTTGGCCACTAAAGTGAGGGCCTGTGATCCCTGAGCAGTCTCCTCCCAGTGCCTGCCCTCTCAGAGGAGACCGGGAAGAGGAGTGGGGGCGGGGGAGACCCTTCCCCCCAGGACCCCTCCAGAAGCTGGTCCAGTGCGGGGATTCAGAAACACAGGCCAGGGTCCACTGCCCCACATCCATCTTTCGTGCCTGGCTCCCTGGTGCCTAAAATGTCGCCACAGGGATAGTGGTAGATGCTGCGACACGAAGCAGCCCAGACACCCCTCCCTCCAGGACACGCTCCCTGGCACTGGGAGTGCTGCCAGCACGCAGCCTCAGCAACCTGCCCCTCCCAGATTGCCCTGGCTCACACTACCCTCCCCCAACCCCAGGCTAGCCTGCACCCAGTGACAGGCAACTTGGGGTACAAAGGCCCAGCCTTCTCACCTCGCTTTGGGGGAACTCTGAGGTCATTTCAGCTTCTGTGCTCCCATCAGCGTTGGCCAGGCGGTTGTGCAGACTCGGGCAGCCGACCTGCCCCTGGCCAGTCCTCTGCCGTCCCCTCTTTTCCACAGGTGCGGATCCCAAGCGAGCCCCCCGACACATGCTCTACACACTCATCTCCCTCTCAGAGTTTGCTTCTTGGGCATCTCACCTTGTGACAGAGATTTAAATTAAACAGTGTTAAAAATGTACATTTTATAGAGTCATTGTGGGGACAGAGAGCAGTTTCCAGGCTCTCGGCCTCACGTGGGAAGGTACTGGCTCGGGTAGTAGATGGCCGTCAGCTGTAACCATTGAGCCATTGGCCACTGATATAACTGCCGCAGCTACATTGGGGAGTCGAGTCAAGAGGGAGACGAGGAGAGTCAAGGAGAGTTGGTCGCTTGGCAGAAAAGCAGACAGCAGGTCGCACGTCGTGTGAATCCAGCCTCCAGTGAGACTATAGTGGTGTGACTCCCTATGGCTCCGTGGGTGTTCCTTTTTGGCTTAGCCATATCCTGCGTTCTTATGTGGGGAGTGGGAGCAGAGACCCCACAGGCCGCCCCGCGTGACAGTCATCAAATTAAAGGAACCTCCGAAGGCCTCTAGCCCAGTTTCCCTCCCAATACAGCAACATGTTTTGTGTCTGACCCGGCTAATAGGGCCCCGGCTTGAACACTCATGGTGACGGGGCTTGGTGCCTGCACAGCTCAGGCTGCTAGAAGGCTCTTCTCATGCTCATCAGCTCCTGCCAGGCACCACCACAGATGGCAGATCTAAGTGGGTGCCAGTCCTACGCCAGGCTGGGAGGTGACCCTGTGCCAGGCCTGGGGACAGAACAGGTCCAGAGTGAGAATGTGGGCAGGCCCTAGTCCCCAGCCCCCTAACCAGTGCTCAGGACCCACGCTTGACCCACATCTGAAGTTCTGCATAGCCGCCTGGACAATGGAGCACAGACACACAGCAGGACAGTCACCTGATGGCTCACGTCAGGCATTTCCAGATGCTTCTGATAAGCCCTCTTACAGTAGCATAGGTCCCCAAGCTGGAGACCAATTAAGCTGAAGTTATGTCACCCCCTGTATGCTAAAGAATTAGCCAGTGCACAGGGACTCCCTGGATGTCGCCTGCCCGTGTGACCAAGAGGGCTCTAGGGCCCTGTTGTTGCTCTGGCCCTGGGTGTAGCTAGATGGCACTGTCCCCTCATGTCCGCAAATGCCCTGGCCTGACTCGCCGGCTCATAAGGCACCCACCCACCCAAGTGACTGCATGAATGCAGAAGGGTCCACACACAGTCCCTGGACCTCAGAACTAGGCTTTTATGGAGGCCACAGCTCACTGCAGACACTGCTTTGGCATAGCTAAGCTGTGTGATCTTGCACAAGTTCCATCTTCTCTCTGGGACTCCGTAACTGTATCTTCTCTGCAGGATAAAGGAGTAGGCATCATAGCTGAGGCCAGCCCAAGCAGGGCTCTCTCCCATCTAAGAAGTGCTTGGGGAAGGCGAAGAGTAGGGAAGGCAGGTGTCAGCTGAGAGAGCCTCTATCCTGGGAAAAGATGGGTCTATTGGCACTGAGATCAGAATGGAGCTGCTGGGAAGAGGCACTGTAAGAGACCCATGGAGCACTAGAGCGACCTAAGCTGATGGAATAATGGGAGGAGAGGCAAGAGTGAGGGGAGGTCAGCATTTCCTAGGAATCGGGATGAGAAAATACTGAGGCTTTCGGCTGGGATTCAGAGAGTAGAGCTCAGAGAGGAGAGTCTCTGAAGCCTCCCCTCCCCACAAGCCCCTCTGGTCGGGTAGTGGGGAGACAGGGAAGCCTTAGTAGAACTATGAAACCCTGCCCTTCCTTTCAAGTCCCTGTGGCTTAGGTTTGTGATGGATTTCACCCAGGGCAGGACAGGGTGGGAAACTTCAGAGATCTGAGAAGGGTGCGAGAAGACTGGTGATAGGGGAGCTTAGGCAATTCAGTTATCTGTCTGGAGGTTCCCCACACCAATAATTCTTTACCTTTAATTTAACGTCCTAAAAATTAACAGAAGAATCTGGGAAGTATAGCTGAGCCACTAGATCCAGAGTGACTCACTTCTGTCAGCTCACCCTTTGGATTTTTCCCACGCTCACCACCTGCCAATCAGGACCACGCTTCTGAGCAAACATGATTTATAGACCTGTCTAAGTTGACAGGCTATCTGAGCTTAGCCTTCTCAAATCTCCAGCTGTCCAAAGTTTCTTGTACCAGTCCTGATGCTTGGGGAGTCCTACTCCCCATCTGTCTGGTCATACAGATACCCCCACTCTCCCATGTCCCCTATACCGCCTCAAGGGACTGGGTGCATTTTAAACGCTTACGCTCAAGCCCTGGGGAAGACATCCTACAATGATCTGATCGGCTTCCCATGACCAGATGAGTCCTTTGGTGTAGCCAGTGCCAGGCTAGGGACAGGAGTCCTGGACCCCAGGCGAGGACCCTGGCCATGCCCCGAACCACATCTTCCTGTGCCACATGGCTCCCCACCTTCTCCACAGGGCCAGCCACTTGATGCCTTTTCCTGGAACTCTCAGCCTGTACTCTACATCTGATCTGTGCAATAAAAGAGGATAGAAGATAAGCTCAACACCGATTTGGACGAAAGCCCTGGTAACTACTTAAACTGAAACGCATTAATAGCTCTGAATATTTCATGCCAGGTACATTAGAACAACCAGCATTATTTATTGAAGGCTTATCACCCATCACAGGTATTAATACATTTTGCTTCACAGTGTCAGCCAACGGGAAATCAGCTTCAAGGAACAAGGCAGGAGGCTTTTGGTCTCCTAGGTACTTTCGCCTCAGGAAATAAATCTTGCATGGATGGGAGGTGTGGCCCAGCGATGGTACCCAACTTGACTCTGGCTTCTGACAAAACTGGAGGGCTCATCGGGAGGACCTTTCCACCACCGTGTGAGCGGGAGTCCCCCCATCACATCCCAGACACAGCCGGGCCAGGCTGAGACGCAGCTCTTGCCAGCAGTAATTCCCTGTTGTCTGAAATGGAGCCCGATGTCTAGCTCTTCTGGTTTTCTACAGAGGATAGTAACGTACTAAATGGGCTTAATTGATCAGAGAGGGATTTGGTTGGTAGGAGAGAGAAAATCACAGCAGTGAGCGGCTCTAGTCTCCCGTGTAGCACTGCTGTTTTCATTATCTCGAGTCTCTGACACTGCCCCCCCCCCCCCCGCCCCCGGCCTATGCTCTCAGACTCGTTTATCAGTCAGGGTCTGCCCAAGAAACAAACCACTCTAGCTATTTTAAGCTGCAAGAAATCTAAAACGGAGGAGAATGCAGTAGTCTGAAATTGTTGGTAGGGTTGGAGGAATGGGCCCTAGGCTGAGACTCCAGGGGTAACATGGATCTTCACCTATTGACCCACCAGAACTATCAGTCTACCCTTGTCTTTTTCTTATTTTATGGTCATGCTGATGTTCAAAAATTAACAAACTACAAAGAAAAAAATATTGTGGTACTAAAGCAATGTAAGACATTTCAGTTGTATTTAAAATGTTTGGGGGGGTCATAAATACATAGCTCTTCAAGCCTATGGGTGGCGGGGAGTCAATTAGAAAAAATGTCCTCAGAGCATTTTATGGGCTTTTTAACTCACAGGACAGTTTCACTTGTACAATTCACCCTGCCTGTTTACCCAGCCTTGCTCTGATCCCTGTCTTGTGTTTCTCCCTTCAGCATTCGGCCCCTCCATCAGATCCAGCCTGTTAACGTCAACCAGGGTGCGGCCCCTGGTTCAAACAGCAAGAAAAAAAGTGCCATTAAAGTTGCTAAAATATAAAGCCTTTTCGTTTCTTCTGCAGCTCTTCTCTTGACTTGTTATGGTGTTTATTTGCTACTTAGTGTCATTCTAAGTTAAAAAACAAATTAAAAATCTGAGGGTGGCTGGTTAGCTCAGTTGGTTAGAGCTTGGTGCTCTTAACAAGGTTGCCGGTTCGATCCCCACATGGGCCACTGTGAGCTGCGCCCTCCACAACTAGATTGAAACAACTACTTGACTTGGAGCTGATGGGTCCTGGAAACACACACTTAAATAAATAAGTTAAAAAAAATTAAAAATTTGAATTATTAACATATATTTTTAGAGCGGCCGGATGGCTCAGTTGGTTAGAGTGCGAACTCTTAACAACAAAGTTGCCGGTTCGATTCCCACATGGCCCAGTGAGCTAGGCCCTCCACCACTAGATTGAAGACAACGCCTTGAGCTTGGAGCTGAGCCGCCAGGGGGCCACCAGTTTGCTCAGTGGTTAGAGTGTGGTGCTTATAATACCAAAGTCGCCGGTTCCAATCCCATATGGGCCAGTGAGCTGCATCTTCCACGACTAGATTAAAAAACAACTTGACATCCTGGAAAAACACACTGTTCCCCAATATTTCCCAATTAAAAAACACACACATATTTTACTGTTCATCTTTATTTCGCACAATTCCAATTTAAATGCACATGTAAGGTCATTTGGTTCATAGGCAGAATCAGCAAAGTTACCCAGTTCATATTTCATAGTTTGTACATTTACATGCATTTTGTCCTTACCACAATAGCGGAAACGCCCAAAACTAACTGCCGTTTTACTTTACTTCTTGATATGTGCACATCATCCGAACACTTTCTACTTAGAGCTTGCTGACTGACTAAAGAAGAACTGAAAGGAAAAGGAACTATAGCTCTCCCGTCTTTTCCCTTTTCTCCTATGTCATCATTTTCAGGATAAAGGGTTGGCTAATACAAGGAAATAACAGGCATAAGAAAGGAAACAATAAGGTTCCTTGGTTGTTCAGGTTGCTTAGAACCCTAGAAAAGAAGCCTTTTCTCTGGTTTGAAAAGAAAGTGTGGTTTCCTTGGGTTCTTGGTGACCTCCTATCCCTTACCTGGGACACGCTTACTTTGCATTCCTCGCACACATTGCGGGCTAGCGTTCGTTGGGCGTCATGAAAGCTACATGTGAATGAGGCAGCAAGGAAAAACAAACGTGCTGATTCCATGTACGAGTATCTCTTTTGCTCAAGTACATCATCCATTGTCCCACTGTACTCCACAAAAACAAATTCAAACATAACATTGTTAAGAATTTCAGGGCCAGCCCAGTGGCTCAGGCGGTTGGAGCTCCGTGCTCCTGACTCCGAAGGCTGCCGGTTCGATTCCCACATGGGCCAGTGGGCTTTCAACCACAAGGTTGCCGGTTCAACTCCCCAAGTCCTGCAAAGGATGGTGGGCTGCACCTCCTGCAACTAACAACAGCAACTGGACCTGGAGCTGAGCTGCACCCTCCACAACCAAGATTGAAAGGACAACTTGACTTGGAAAAAGTCCTGGAAGTACACTCTCTTCCCCAATAAAATCGTATTCCCCTTCCGCAATTTAGGGCCGGCCCGGTGGCTCAGGCGGTTGGAGCTCCGTACTCCTGTCTCTGAAGGCTGCCAGTTTGATTCCCACATGGGGCTTGTGGGCTCTCAACCACAGGGTTGCGGGTTTGACTCCTCGAGTCCCGCAGGGGATGGTGGGTTCTGCCCCCTGCAGCTGGGATTGAACACGGCACCTTGAGCTGAGTTGCTGCTGAGCTCTCGGATGGGTCAGTTGGTTGGAGTCCTCTCAACCACAAGGTTGCGTCCTCTCAACCACAAGGTTGCCGGTTTGACTCCCATGGGGGATGGTGGGCTGTGCACCTTGCAGCTGGCAGTGGCAGCTTGACTTGGAGCTAAGCTGCGCCCTCCACAACTAAGACTGAAAGGACAACAACTTGAAGCTGAATGGCACCCTCCACAACTAAGACTGAAGGGACGACAACTTGACTTTGAAAAAGATCCTGGAGGTATGCACTGTTCCCCAATAATGTCCCATTCCCCTTCCACAATAAAATCTTTAAAAAAACCAACAACCCAGCCCCCCCAAAAGTACCCCCACAAAAAAAAGAATTTCAAGCAGACAGGATTAAAACTAACATGTAGGGGCCCGCCCAGTGGCTCAGGCGGTTAGAGCTCCATGCTCCTAACTCCGAAAGCTACCAGTTCGATTCCCACATGGGCCAGTGGGCTCTCAACCACAAGGCTGCCAGTTCAATCCCTCGAGTCCCCTCGAGTCCCGCAAGGGATGGTGGGCTCCGCCCCCTGCAACTAAGATTGAATAGGCATCTTTAGCTGAGCTGCCTCCCGGATGGCTCAGTTGGTTGGAGTGTGGGCTCTCAACCACAAGGTTGCCGGTTGGATTCAAGGGATGGTGGGCTGCGCCCCCTGCAACTAGCAACGGCAACTGGACCTGGAGCTGAGCTGCGCCCTCCACAACTAAGACTGAAAGGACAACTTGAAGCTGAACGGCACCCTCCACAACTAAGATTGACACACTGTTCCCCAATAAAGTCCTGTTCCCTTTCCCCAATAAAAAAAAAATCTTTAAAAAAATAATAAATGAATAAATAAAACTAACATGTAGGCAGGGTGTAGGGAAACCAAAAGAGATTACACATCAACTGGGCTAGTAGCCAGCAGCAGAAGAACAGCCCCTTGGGCTGAAAGCACAGGCACCCCAGAAGGAGAGGGTGATGTGGAAAACGGCTGCCTTGAAAGAAGCTGAGATCTTCGGTTGAGTGGCACAGGCAACTCCACAAGGAAGGAACCGGTGAAGTAGGTACCCAAACTTTCCTCCCTCCCTCCAGGCTCCTGCTGGGGCTCCCCATTGCCAAATCCAATGGGAAACCAGAGAGCAGGTGAACCCCTCCATTTAGGTCAGCCTCCCAGAGCAGAAAGTAGGGTGGAAAGGGGCAGATAATGAGTCTGGGGGGGAACAGAAACTATCCCTGACCAAGGTGTAGGAGCAAGACCCCAGGTGGATGCTTTAGACTCTTTCCCCCTTGGAACCTGAGTTTTGAGTAAAGCCACACAAGGATGGAAGGTGATTGGGGCTGATTCACTCTAACTATTGCGTTGTGACGAAACTGTTAGTTCTTGCTACTGAGATCCCTGGAGTTGCCTAAGTTGTCCTTTCCAAGGCTTGGTTATTCAGTTGTTCCTACTATGCTATATATTCTTCCAGTAAATTTTCCTTCTGCTTTAGTTAGCAAGAGTTCATTTTTGGTTGCTCAATATAAACTCCTAAACATGGGTGGAAAGGAGGAAACCCTCACCCTGTGGCTGGGTGGATTTTGTGGATTGAATGTGGGAGAGCCAGGACGCAATGAGACCAACTAGGAAGCTACTTCACTGGTCCACGTGAATGAGGGATGACAAGGGCTGGAGCCAGGAACAGGAGGAAATGACCTGGTAAGCTTCTAGCTAGCATCTGTTGCAAGTTCCTACTAGAAATAGGTAACATCTTGTCAGACCCTGTGGTGAACACTGAAGACTTAATTTTGGGTTTGCAAAACGTGGTCACCATTTGTGTTGACTTCCAATCATGGGCCAGGCGTGGTGAAATTTGTGGGAGAGAAAGATGAGTAAGATGCCCTAGCCCTCAGCCTTTCTTGGGCCATGATCCCTGCCTGACCCACCTATGCGAATTGTGATTATGCCGCTCCTCTAGCTTTGGGTTTCTCATGCTCTCCCAAGGGAGGGAGAGGTAAGAGAAGTAAGAGAGGAAAACACTTCAATCAGTCAGTCCACCCCCCAATTTCCATTCATAAGGGCTAATTTTCCTTTTGGCCCTCACATGAATCCTCTGTACCCAACACATGAACTCTTTGTGTGTGTCTCTGTGTATTTCTCCTCTCTCTCTCTCTCTCTCTCTCTCTCTCTCTCTCTCTCTCTCTCTCTTTCTCTCTCTCTCTCAGACACACACACACACACACACACACACACACACACAGCTGGTGCTACAGGTCCCCACTCCATTTTTCTCTCTTCTCTATCTCCCCCCAAATACTCTACCTCCTTTTTTCCTAAATGCACAAAGGAACTTGGAGAAGGAATGAGAAAGATAAAGATAGCAAGCATCCAAAGCTAATTTGTTTAAATATGCTAATGAAGCATTGCTGAAATGTATTATTTTTGCATACATTACTTTGAAATGCAAATTGCAAGAGCTGTCAGTAACTATCTTCCTAATCTCCACGGGTTAAATGTCAAAGGGGAGAAATTTACTTGAAAATTCATTTGCCTGCTCTTTTTTAGCAGAGAAAACCTCTGCCTTTGCCCAGGGCTATCTCCTGCTCCCACTAAACAGTCCTAGGGTCCTCTTCACATGGAAATGAACTTGGTACTGTCATAGGCAGTGGCCTTGTGGATTACGGCCAGCCTGGGAAACAAGTCTGAGCATCAGAATGAAAACACAGTTGCCATGTTTTAGTTTCAGTTTTCTATGTATAACACCCAACTAGGACATCAAAAGAAAAGGGACCAGGGGAAGTCAGTGAAAAAAAACTGTTGATGAAACTACTAAACTGTCCTCTGCAAAATTGACTAGAATTCCTAAGTCCAGAGCCCAGGTGAACACATTCACCGCTCAGCACTTCTGTTCCAGCTCTTACAGTCACAGGCCTGGCCTTGTAGGTCATAGAAATATTGCTGGTCTGACTTTCTTTTATCATATTCTTCCTGAGGAAACTGCTCCTGATCAAAAACCTATGTGTAATTTTTCAGGATTGACTTTAGGCAATTACTGATTCAAGCTTCTTAGTAATACTCGGCCTGTTCAGATTTTCTATTTCATTATGATTCAGTACTAGGTTGTATATGTCTAGGAGTTTATCTATTTCTTCTAGATTGTCCAATTGGTTGGCACATAATTGTTCATAGTAGTCTTTTATGAACCTTTAATCAGCTACAGATAGTGCAAAGAATCCCAAACAAGATGAACCCAAACAGGCAAACACCAAGACACATCATAATTAAAATGCCAAAGGTTAAAGACAAAGAAAAAATCTCAAAAGCAACATGAGAAAAGCAGTAGTTAGTTAACTACAAGGGAGCTTCCATAAGACTCTCAGCTGATTTCTCAACAGAAATTTTGTAGGCCAGAAGGGAGTGGTACGTAACATTCAGTGATGAAAAAAAGCAAGGACCTACAACCAAGATTACTTTACCCAAAGAAGCTATCATTTAGAATCGAAGGACAGAAAAAGACAAGAAAAAGCTAAAGGAGTTCATCACCACCAAACTAGTATTACAAGGAATCTTAGAGGGACTTCTTTGAGATGCATAACAATAACAAAAATCAAAATATGAATAATAAAATGGCAATCACTACATTTCTATCAACAATTACTTTCAATGTAATTGAAATTTCAATGTTAAATGCTCCAATCAAAAGATAGGGTGCCTGAATGGATAAGAAAACAAGACCCTTATATATGCTGCCTACAGGAGACTCACTTCAGATTGAAAGACACACACAGATTGAAAGTAAATGGATGGGAAAAAGATATTTCATGAAAATGGAAACAAAACAAAACAAAGAAAAGAAGCTGAAGTATCAATATGTATACCAGACAAAATTCACTCTAAGACAAAGGTTATAACAAGAGACAAAAAAAGAACTCAGTAATCCCACTTTTGGGTGTTTACCTGAAGAAAACCAAAAAGCTATTTCAAGGGAACATGTGCATGCATATGTTCATTGCAGCATTGTCTACAATAGCCAAGACGTGCAGTGCAGGTAAGCGAAAGACTATGTCAGACAGTGAAAGACAGATGCAATATGATTTCATGTAAATGTGGAATCTAAAGAACAAAATAAACAAAACAGAAACGAACTCATAGATACCAACAACACTTTGATTGTTAGATGAGAGGGAGGTTGGAGGGGTGAAAAATGTGAAGGCATTTAGAAGTACAAATTGGTTGTTACAAAGTATTCATGGGGGTGTATAGGGAATACAGTCAATAATATGTATAACTATGTGTAGTGCCGGCTGGGTACTAGGCTAGTCAGGGGGTCACTTCTTAAATTATATAAATGTCTAACCACTATGCTGTACACCTGAAATTAATATAAAAATATTAAATGTCAACTGTAATTGAAAATTTAAAAAAGGGGAGACAGAAAGACCATCATCTACAAGTCAAGAAGAGAACCCTCACTAGAAACCAAATTTGCAGACGCTTTCATCATGGACATCTAGCCTCCAGAACTGAACCAGGGAGAGACAAGACAACTCCAGCATCACTGCAGAGTATTTAATTTTACCCCTGTGCAGTGGGGAAGGGATGCAATACTGGGCGGCACATTTTGACCTATCTCAAACTGCTCTTGGACATCTCAGGCCTGAGGCACCAGGACTGCAACTCACAGGGAAGAAGACAGAAAAACAGCAGCTGATCTCGCCGAGAATGAGAACAACTCACTGTTTGTCAGCATCTGGAGGTCTTCCACCGATGGAGGGGAGGCTTTCTTCTCATAAGGGATGACTGTGTTCAGATACTACGAGACAAACAGCAGCAGGCCTTGAGATGTAAGATACAGTCCCTCCGGGGATAAGCTATATGAGACAATTTGCACGGGGATTGTGCTTTTCCCTACAAAACAGGTTCTGTCGAATTTGACATTCTCAACAACATGCATGATAATTTGCACACCAAAAAAAAGGGGGGGGGAAGGTGAAGGGGAATAAGAGGTTCAGATTTCCAGGTATAAAACAAATAAGTCACGGGGATGTGATGTACAGCACAGGAAATACAGTAAATAATACTGGATAGCATGGTATGGTGTCAGGTGGTTGCTGGACTTCTCATGGAGGTCACTTCTTTAGGTCTGTAAATGTTGACTATGGTGTGCACCTGAAACTAATATAGTATTGTATGTTAGCTACATTTTAATAGAAATCTTTTTTTAAAAAGGCTTTTTTGTCAAGAAAACTGGTTTAGCACTTGGTTTTGGCGTTCACTTCTGTAGAAAGCACATAACGTACAATTTAGTATTTTAGAATTAAATTGATTAGAAAGTTATTTTAATAATCGTCAGTGCTGAGGTTAGTAAAATAAAAACTCCAACTTCAGATATGTTAACATGTACTCAAAACGATACGGTAGGACCTATTCTTTAAGGTTTATTCTGTAATAAACAAAAAATCAAATTTGGTTCACATCACAACAAATAAATAAATAAATAAATAAATAAATAAATAAATAAAAGGCAATACTGTAAATCCTGATCAAATCGGGATTTATTGGACAATTAGATGTGGGGAAGTGAGGCGTAATCACCCTCTCATCCTTAAGACATCCTTTCCTCCCAACCCAGGCCACTGTCAGCCCCATCCACAAATGGGACCCTGTCAGCTTTGGAGCCCAGCCAGGAGGAGGGGGTGGAGGGAAGGCCTGAGAGGAGGGGTTCAGAGAAGAAAGCTCTGTGCCTCTTTGGGTCCTGAAGCCACTTGTCCCCACCAGCCTGCAGTCTTTCCTCTCCTGTTCTGAGATCAGAGCACAGGCATTTTAAAGACCATATCTGTCAAGGTACATGAAGCCTTCGCGAACTATTATGAAAGTTTACATAAATCTGATTATCTCCCCAGTGAACCAATTACAGTTACTCGTAAGCTCTTCCAACAAGATTAGCATCAAATAGCTTTGCTGAATTTACTACCAGCAGCGTTGGCCACTAATAAGGAAAGAGCAGAAGGACATAGAGACCTAGGTACGCCGTTTCTTAGTCCTTTTCTTCATTCTTTTTCCCTTCCTGTTCTCTGACGTTTCAAAGAAGAGAGCCTGTAAATTACATTTACCTTCAGTCAAAGATCTGCATCCACTGGGGCAGGGTTTCATCTGTCCCCTGCCACGTCCTGCCCTGTCCTTGCCTCCTACCAAACAGTACACAGCCTTCATGATCTCAGCAGCTTTGTCTCTCTTCCCTGGCGGTTCCTGCCCACTGAGGAGTAATCATTGAACCAAAGGTTGGAGCTGAGATGAAAATGATTTTTCCTCCCAGAGGTCTGGGCATGGGTTGGGTTTGAATTGACCAGTAATTGGGTAAAGCCTGGGGAGGTCCTGCCTCCACCATTACCTAACTTGAAAATATAATCAAGACTTACATCTAAAGCCATGCGCTCTGGAGTCACCTGCCCAGCATTTTCTTTGACACTGGATTTCTAAATCTCTCTTTAATGTCCCAGGAGAACGGGACTTGTCACTAGTCACAACTGTCAATCGTCACCATCTCCTTCCACCTCACCAAGTGGTGCCAATACCTTATCCCCTCTTGCTTTGCCAGTCCCGTTGGGGAGGTGGATTGTTACCTCTCTCTCACAGAAGATGAGGAAGCATCTCAAACAACACTGAGCTGGGCTGGCTCCCCATCCTGATGCAACATCAGTGGCCTCTACCCGTGCCCTGCCTGCGTGCCGTGGGCGGTCACTTCCACATCCAAGGCTGCCACTTAGAACACGTGCGTGCCTGGAAAACCAGAAGTACCGGGGAGTTGAAGGCCCCAGGAGTACCCCTCAACAAATGACAACAGGGCAAGGCGCAAACACCAAGCTTCCTCGCCCAGAGTTGCGATGACTCCGCACCCATCCCACAGCACCTCCTAAAGTTCCCCGGCAGGACAGGGCTCCAGTCGTCCACAGCCGTCACTGGCTTAATGGTGACAGGCACTCAGGAGAGGGCAGTGGAGAGAATACAGCATTTGAAGTCAGGACACCTGGCATGAGAGAGTGGAAAATGCTTCATGGAAACCTGAGTTCATAGTGCATTTATTCCACCTCTAAAAAAGGTTTGCTTTTCGGTTCATTATCCCAGCTGAGTGATCTCAGGCAAACCACTTAACAACTCTGTGCGTTGTTCATCCTTCCATTCATTCATCAGACATTCCTGAAGCTGAGTGTTAGGTGCACAGATACAGAGAAGTCCCTGCCCCCTGGAGCTCCCAGTCTAGAGGGGCAGACCCACCGTGGATCTGTGCTGTAAGAAGTAAACGCAACAAGCAGGAGAGGGGTGCATAGAGAGGCATCTACCCCAGGCTTGGGAAGCCAGGAAATGGTTCCTGGAGGAGCTACCACCAGCAATGAGTCTTGAAGTAGCAGTTAACAAAGTAGCATCTGCAGTACATGAAAAATATGGAGGACAGAGAAACCAGATGCCTAAAGCTTCTCCATGGTGTGTACCTGAGCAGGTGTATATCAGAGCAAGTATGTACCTGAGCAGGTGTGTACCTGAGCAGGTGTGTACCAGAGCAGGTGTGTACCCCAGCAGGTGTGTACCCCAGCAGGTGTGTACCCGAGCAGGTGTGCACCCGAGCAGGTGTGCACCCGAGCAGGTGTGCACCAGAGCAGGTGTGTACCTGAGCAGGTGTGTACCAGAGCAGGTGTGTACCTGAGCAGGTGTGTACCCCAGCAGGTGTGTACCCCAGCAGGTGTGTGCCCCAGCAGGTGTGTGCCCGAGCAGGTGTGTGCCCGAGCAGGTGTGTGCCAGAGCAGGTGTGTGCCCGAGCAGGTGTGTACCAGAGCAGGTGCGTACCCGAGCAGGTGCGTACCAGAGCAGGTGCGTACCTGAGCAGGTGTGTACCAGAGCAGGTGTGTACCTGAGGAGGTGTGTATCTCAGCAGGTGTGTACCTGAGCAGGTCACTTCCGCAGGTCAGACCTTGGTGCCCCCACTGGACCTGCCTTCTTCAACAATTGGTATAAGATTAAATACGATAATAAATGTGAAAGTATAAAATTCTCTAGGAATCTGAAAGATTGCATTGTGAACCTGACATTTCTTAGCCCACCCCTGCTGCTGGAAGATGGCAGTGGGAGAAGGGTAGCTTGGGGCCATATTTCCCTTTTCTCCCTCTCGTCTGAAGCAGCCCACTTGGTTGGAGGGGCCATACATTAGACTGAACAACAGTAAACACAACCTGTGTGACGGTCCCTGACAGCTGAGGAGATACTTATACAGTGATTTATTCTGCACGTGTCACTGAGCTCCTGTGCCAGGGACTCCGTCAGGTGCTGAGACACATGATGAACAGGGAAGTCGCACTTCTGCCCCGTGGAATGTGGAGTGGGGTCTGGGGGACCAGACAAGTAAACAGGTCATTTCCACAATCATGTTTCATGCTCACAACAGTCATGGGAAGGAGACGGGGCTGACATCCTGCTTCCCGGTTTATAAACTGGGAAACTGAGGCCCAGAGAAGGGCGGTGACTTGCCCAAAGTCACAGCCAGATCATGGCGGTACCAGGAGCCACACTAAGTTCCCACCCTGATTCCAAGCCACTGTCTTTCCACAGAGACAAATGTTATGCCAATCCCTGGGGCCTGAATTAGAATAAAGTAAGTGAACTGCGTCTCAGAAGGTGTGAGGTAGATGGGACAGGTGGCCTCTGGTCACCCAGCAACAGCCCCTAAGCAGCAGAGGTGGAGAGTATAGACAACTGAACTTGGAACTCTCCTGTCCTAAATCCAGAGGGCCTTCATTTTTCACATTAAATCCTGCCGCTGCTTCCAGCCCCTCCAGTACAACTTGACTCAGGCTTTCTCAGACACTAATTAATTGTTCTGAGAGGAAATAATGTATCCTTGGACTCCCTTTGTCATCCTGGCTCTCTCCATTGGCTCCCATCTGCTTTCTTCATGCCTGGAAGGAGACGGAAAGGGATAAAAAGGAGTCTGTAGCTAGGTTGCTGGTGATCCGAATGTCCCCTATTGAAGTCTCCCCACCCAATATGGCTTTGAGGGCCATGGAGAAAGGTCACCAAGCCTCTGATGAAACAAAAACAGCTGGGGGAGTGGCTTTAAGTGGATGTGCTGAATGGGAGTCATTAGTAATGTGGCATTTCATCAGGCAGAGCCAGATGTTGGGGCTGGTCCCGGGGGTGGGGGGGCGCGTGCTGGGGAGCAAGAATGACAGATTAGCAACCCCTTTTCCTGGAGTAAGAGGCACAAGTTCCTAGGTGCCGTGGGGAGGTCCCAGGCCAGGATCAGAGGAGTGACTTGGCACCCTCTGTCCAGTCATGCAAAGTCCTTAACTAGAGAAGCTCAATAACCTATTCATTCGTTCACCCACTGGCCAAATGATTACTGAGCCCTGGCCGGAAACCAGGCACTGCACTCAGTGCTAGGAAACAAGGTCAATGACACAGTCTTTGTAATCAGGGCCTTACAGTGCAGGAGGGGAGACAGACAGGTGAACCAAGGAGTGAATAGAATGTTGTCAATTTCTGCACAGCGGGGACACACAGAGGCAACGAATGTTTCTCTCTGGGGATGTCTGACAAAGTTTTATGGTGAGAGGGTAAGTCTTGAAAGATAAGTAGGGTTTGCTAGGCAAAGAGGGCGGAAAGGCATCCCAACATTAATAACATTAATATTTACAACATGTATGGGGTATGTGAACATGCCAGACAGGATTCTAAGAGCTTTGCATATATAATCTTGCATTTAATGCTCACAATGCAATAGTTTTATTGTTATTCCCATCTTACAAATGAGGCCCAGGGTGGTTAAGAAATTTGTCCATCGTCAATTTGGGAACCGGAGTTGATTGAGTGGGACTGGACTCACTAACGTTCGGAGGTGGGGGGTGCTTGAAATGATGGGGTCAAAAAGGTGGGCGGCGGGGGGGGGGGTGCATGAAAACCCTCAACAGGTTTGCTGAACAGTGTGGATTTCATCCTTCCAGGCAGGGGCCGGCATGACCCGGTTACTGCTTTCCAAGACCACTCTGGCAGCAGAATGGAAGCCGAATTGGAGGCGGCAAGGCAAAGAGGCCAATGGGAAGGACAATTCAATAGTCCAGGTGAAGATAAGAAGCTTATGACCAAGTTAGTGACTTTAGCAATAGAAAAGGCCTCAACACAAGGAGACACCTTGGGCAGGAATTTCTGGCTACCCCAAGGAGAAAAACTATGCTTTGTAGAATCACCCAGACCTGAAATTCAGCCCTAGTCACTTCACTTAACAGGCTCAGTGGGCAAACTGCCCTTTCCAAGTTTCTACATCTGTGAAGTGGAGATAATAATGGAAGAGATGAACCCACTGGATTCTCATGACTCTAGATCATACTTTGACACTGGATTGTGAGCTCCTTGAGGGCAGGCACTGAGCCTAAACAGTCTTTGATTGCCATCACCTAGCCCTGTGCCTGGAACACAGCAGCTGCTTTTGACGCATTCATTCAAAAATTGTGAACCAGAATCTAATTGTTTTGGTTTGTGTAACCCTAGAAACAGACCCCAAGGCTAGGATTTACTTTCAGTAGTTTATTTGGGGGGGGGTGACCCCACAAAACTCTAATAGAGGAATGGAAACGTGAGCCAGGTACACAGTGGGCAACTGCAGCTCTACCTCACTGGGGAACGTGGCCTGTGTGGAACAGATTTCAGAGTCACCCCAACTGAGGGATGAGGAGGCGGGGCCTTTACCCACAGACTCGTGGTCCACTGGTTGGGGGTTGTTTGTGTGGACATTGATTCTCTAGCTCTCCTGACTGGCCCAGAGCCCAGATAAGTGTGCGTCACAGGAAGTCCTTAGGCAGCAAGAGGCCAACCTCTGGCATGTAGAAATGAACCCCAGGGGAACAGAGAACCACCAACAGTTCTCTACATTAATCAGCACTCCAGATCGACTACTAGTTTATAGAGTAGACGTTAAATGTAGCTCGAGAATACAATCAGCCAAATGGAGAAGGTGGGAAATACTACAGGGGAAACGACTGTGTTTCTTCTACTGATGAATGGCTTTAGGGAGAAAAGGGGGAGAGTGTTATAGGTTAAAGAGACTTGAGAGATGTATCGACGAGATATAATATGTAAACTTTGGGTCCTCATTTGCATAAAAGAACTGTAAAAAGACATTTTTGATATAATTAGAACGAACTGAACATGGACTACGGAGTGGTAAATATGATGGAATTACCATTGATTTAGTTGAGTATGATTACACTATTGCGACAATGTTATATATTTTTAAAGTCCTTATCTAGTAGAGATTTCAAAAAATAGATGAAGCAGATATGGCACGATGTTAACAGCTATTAAATCTAGGTAATGAGTGCATGGGAATTCATTATACTCTTCTGCCTGTTTAAAACTTTCTAAAAGAAGGAGAAAGAGAAAGAAAAGGAGTGAGGGAAGAGGCAATGCTGGACGACCTGGATCTGAATCCTGGCTCTGCTGCTTTCTAGCTCAGTAAACTTGAACAAAATACTTAAACTCTGCCTATTTCTTCGTCTGCAAATTAGGCTAACAACAGTGTTTATTTCGTAATATTGCGGTGAGGATTAAGTGAATTAGTATCAGTAAAGTGCTTAGATCAGTGCTCAGTAAATACAGAGGGTGCCAAAAAAATGTACACACATTTTAAGAGAGGAAAAAACTGTATTCAAATTGTAATACTCAAGATATACCGATAACAAAAGATGAATACAAGTCACGTGTGACTTCTGCAATGACAAGAGCTGCTCAAAGTGGTTACTATCAGCATAATTTTAAAAGTTTTTCCCTTTCTTAAAATGTGTCTGCATTGTTTTGGCTCCCTCTTGTATTAGCCAGTATTAGGCCAACAAGAGTGAGTTCCACTGTGTAACATGTAGGGAATACTGGTCTCTGGACCAGTCACATCTGGCTGGGCCGTGTGGTTCAGCAGAAGCATGCCACTCCCCCAGAAAGCACGGCGGTTAGGAGCAGAGGGGAAGCAGTGCTCAGGTAATCCCAAGAAAAGAAAAGGATAGATAGTACTGGACGGACAAAACAGTTGAAGGTGAGAAATCCTAGTGCATTTCACCACCACAAAAGAGATAGCACTAAACTCATGAAATGTAACATGGGAGGGAGAGTGAGGCAAAGGCCTGAGGTTCCCAAGTGTCCCGGGGAGAATCTCAGGTGGAGCAGGGAGGGAGCAGTTGCTGATATTTCTCTCACTCCGGCTGCCCCAGGGGACCCACAGGTCTGGAACGGGAAGCTTCAGGTGTGTATGCCCAGTAACGAGGCCCCGCCAGGGACTAACGCTGTGAGTGTCCGTCCTTAAGTGAGGTTCACTGTGCATCTAATGGATTTCGCATTCCAGAAGAGGAATGCTGTGCACATTTCAAAGGGCTTATAAAGCCAAAGTTATATCTTTCTGTCTCAATTCAAACCTCTGAAACCAAAGGAAGCATTAATGCCCCACCCTGGAAAGAGGTTTATGTTTTAGCTCCTCTCCAGCGGCCTAAATACACTTAGCTAAAGTGAGGATGAGCAGCGTTTGTAGGATGGCTTCACTGTGATTGGGCGCCTCTCCCCACCCAGCTCCTGGCAGGTAGAAATCCATATGAGGTCATCCCTCCTGACTCCAGAATGGAGCACTGGGTTTTGGGGATAAAACTTGCTAACACATCCCAAACAGCCTTTTGGGCCCCTGAGGAGAATTCTCAGGCCCCAGGAAGCAAGTGCTGCTGCTGCTTTTCTGCCCTGTACCCCAAATTGACCACTTTCAGTCTGTCCAGGACTTAAGGGTCCTGCTGATGAGCACGCCTTAGCAGGAGCTTAGGGACGAGCAGAGAGGGCAGCGTGGTATCTACCATGTGGTGCAACGGGAAGAAATTTGTATCTGGTTTCCAGTCCTAGCTCTGCTTCTGACTTGCTTACTTATTCATGTGTTTGTTTGTTTGTTTATTTATTTCCCTTGGGAAAGTCAGTTAGCTTCTCTGAACCTTTGTTTCTTTATTTATAAAACAGGAATAATAATAAAACTTTGACCCATGGCTGTTGTGAGATCAAGTGAGATAATGGGAGAGCAAAGGATCTCTTTTCTTTTTAAATAATTTACACTATATTCATTTAATGGAATCTTAATGTTTTCTTTTCTTTTTTAAAGATTTTATTGGGGAAGGGGAACAGGACTTTATTGGGGAACAGTGTATACTTCCAGGACTTTTTTCCAAGTCAAGTTGTTACAAGTCAAGTTGTTGTCCTTTCAGTCTTAGTTGTGGAGGGCACAGCTCAGCTCCAGGTCCAGTTGCCATTGCTAGTTGCAGGCGGAGCCCACCAGCCCTTGCAGGAGTTGAACCGGCAACCTTGTGGTTGAGAGCCCACTGGGCCATGTGGGAATTGAACCGGCAGCCTTCGGAGTTAGGAGCACGGAGCTTCAACCACCTGAGCCACTGGGCCCGCCCCAGGATCTCTTTTTAAAATCCCTTTTTTTTTTTTTTGCAGAGCCCCAACATGTAAAACAGATTAATGTTTATCTGAATAACTTTATTCGTATGATTTATATAAATTTATAATTGTATAACTTATCAGAATAAATGTGCTTTATAAGTTAAGATTTATAATATTAACTTATTAAAGGCAATAACTAATAATCAAGAGGTTGCTTTAAGGAATAGAAAAATTTGAAATTGAAATATTGGATGATAGTTGCAATCGCATGTATCCTGTTTACTTCTCAACTTTATTTTGGTCACACAGATCAAAAATCTTGATTCACACAAACTACTAAATGTAAATAGTAGCAGTGTTCTAAACCTTGCAATCTTAGGATCCTCTTCAATTCTCTTAATTCCAGAAGCTTCAAAATAATAGTGGGGATTTCCCCTCAAACAGAATCAATATAACAATCTCCAATAGCAGCTCAAATTCCTTCTTTTAATATTGATGTTAAACAATAAGCTGCACTGACAATAAATGGCAACCACCTCGAACTTGATATCATCACACGGGCACATCACTGCATCATGTGTTAATTTGTTATTGTACAGCAACAGTTACAAGGAAAAACATATGCTCTAAACACAGGAGCCTCATCTCCCATTTTACTGAGTGGTTTTTGAGCCTGCTGTTTTTGCGTACTCACCAGTACAGCAGGTCCTCGAATAAGGGTTTCTTCAGCAATGTTTCCTTATAATGATGATGAGATGCCGTAGGTACTTAACTCTTCCTTATATCAATTAGCCTATGGAAAAGTTGATTTCATTAGTCGTTTCCCTTGAAGTCACACAGCCTATGGATGATGTTAAGTGAGGACTTACTGTATAATCACAAGTAGACAAAGGCAGGCTTGGATTTTTAAAATGACAGAGCCACCACCTTCCTAATCATACTTTTTCCCCCTCTGTGTATCTATATATGTAAATTTTTTTTCAGTTACAGTTGACATACAATATTATCAGTTTCAGGTGTGCAATATAGTGATTAGACATTTATATACTTTACAAAGCAATCACCCCGATAAGTCTAGGAACCATTTGACATCATACATAGTTATTACAATTTTCCTAGTTAATCATATGTAAAAGAAGTTCTAATTGAGTGCACAACAATGGCAAGAAAGGCTTTATTTGGAGATCTTTCTGCCAAAGGGGAGTTGGGAAAATATTGCCCCTGTTCCGCCTGTACCAGGAGGATAGAGGCATTTATTTACCTCCCCACTGGGCCATCCTGGATCTCCACACTGATGAGACAGGACCCCCCCGACCCCCACCCCATGGGTCTTTCTAATCCTTCCTAGCAGCAGACATCTGCTCAATTGCTGTCAGCTGTGGATGATGGCAGGAAGTTCACATGGCCTGTCCCTGCTACTCTGCCTTTTTAAGAGGGGCTCCACCGCCCCAAGGGTTGTCAGAGACCTGGGCAGCCTGCGCTCAGGCCACCTGACAGACTTGTTTGCTTCAGAGAACTATGCTGGTTGAGGTCTGTTGGAGAATCTAGCTGAAAAAAACAAATCACAGGATGGGGACTCATGCATAACCACAATTAAGACAGAGGGTTGCCTCTTGGGGGGACTTGGGGTCCTTAGTCCAAGAGTGGCTGGCACTTCATTTCCTTTTCTAGGGAGAAAAGGAAAGTTTCCAATAACTTCCGCAGTGACCTGACTGCATGGGGACAGGTCCAGTCTGCTCTGAGGAAGCCAGTTGGACAGCTGTGGTGTGGCAAAAAGAGCACTATAGTTGGAATAAGGAGACACTTAGCTCAGGGACCTTGGTCAAGTACCTGACCTCTTAGAGCTTCAGCTCCCTTGTCTATAAATGGACAAAATACCTGATAGGGCTGTATTGAGGGTTTTACAAATCCATGTATGTACAGGAGCTAATACTGAACCCCATAAATGATTATTTACCTCTGAATATAATATGCCTCAAGAGGATACAAATCCTTTAAAATATGCTAACAGATACCAGGAGTAGGGCAAGGAGAAAAGTGTGAGAAAGTATGTAAGCAGACTAACGTTACTATCTAAGAAATGGTAGGTACCAGTCAATAGCAGCTATTATTACTTTTCACTTTTGAGAGTTGAACGGGACCTAAGAAGCCTTATGCCAGCCCAGAACAGAACTACTTGACTGATCCACAGAAGTGTGAGGAATCATATTCCTTGTTTTAAGCCACTAAGTCTGGGAGTGAGTTGTTCTACAGGAGATGTTAACTGATATGAAATGTGATGTGCATTTTCCATTCATGCCTCCCTAACATCCATTTTCCTTCCACCAGTTTCAGCCCATGTGATTGTGGGAAAGCAGAGTCTATCCCAGCTCTAGAGGTAGGCGTGTGAAACAAGCCTGGCCAATCAGAACACTGCCTCTGTGGCAGCGCCATGGGTCAGCTAACCCAACTCCCATTCCCAACCCCCTTCTCTCTAACCCATTTCAATTACAGAGTGTGGAGGAACAAAATGGTTTTCCTCGCCTCCCTTAAAGGCGGGAGTCATTTTGTGACACAGTTATGGCCCATAGGTTGTAAAAAGAAGTCTGCCAGGGGCCTCTGGGAAAACTTTTCCTTCCTCATAAAGGAACAATGGATACTAGTGCTTTCCCTTCCCGTCTTACTGTCTTGAACAGTTCCTACTGTCTTGTGATTTTTTTGGAGTGCAGCCATTTTATAACCATGAGGCAAAGGCTAAGAGCATTTTCAAGATGTCACTTGATTGCTGAACCACTAAATAAACAGTGACAACTGCCTACTTCCAGACTTCCTGATATACAAGAAAAATAAACCTATTTTTTAAACACGTCTTATCTTTGTGTTGGTAGTCAAGTTGTATGTTTCTCATAGTTGAAAGCATTCCTAACAGAGCATCTCGCTAGCTACAAAATTATCAAAGCTATAAAGAAGATATAAAGAGAGATCACTATGGATTACAAATGACTTTCAAATTCTTCTTTGTAACTTTCAGAATTTAAAAAATGCCTTTTGTGAAGGAAAACTGAAGGGGAAAGAATGCATACACACACACACACACACACACACACACACATTTTGGAGACACTGACAAATGCATCCTATGAAGAATTATGAAACATTTCATACCATGCGAGCCTCTTTCACACCATCCCATAATACTGGCCTTAACCAGATATAACTATTTTTTAGGCATTAGATGAGCCTTAAATTGTTTTTGGATAGTTTTTAAGCACCTGAGATTTCAAAGGTATTACTTCATACTAAATTAAATAAGAGAATACTACAAGCAGATCATCTCAGGTATTATGAATTTGCAAAACAATTCCACAGCTCCAGGTGCTATTTTGTGTTCAGAGCAGTTGATGTTAAGTGCTATATAATTTGAACATTCACCCATTAAAACTTGAATGCACATGTCTAATGCTGATTTTGCCAAAATATGTGGGAAAAAAATGTTTTTCGTAAGCATGTATTTACATGGTAATCGGGGGGAAATGAAGATTGAGAGATCCAAGATGGCAGAGTAAATAAATACTGTGCCTGCTTCCTTCCATGAACACATGAAGATTACAACTAAATTACAGGACAATCAACCTGGAGAGCCATCTGACGTCTAGCTGAACAGAACTTTCATAACTAAGGATATAAGAAGCCATATCGAGACGGGTAGGAGGGGCAGAGGTGCGTAACAGGCCGGCCCTAAACCTCCCTGTGGCAGTTGAGAATCAGGGGCATATCTCAGCCATGAAGGTTCCCCCTGGAGGAGCGAGGGACGCCAGCTTCACAGCAGTACTGGTGTCGGAAGAGGGGCCCCCACAACATCTGGTTGTGAAAAACAGTGGGGATTCTGACCCTCTGGGTGGGACAAAAGGCTGCAGGAAATCCAGACGTCCTCTTAAAGGGACGGCCCAGACTCATCCACTTGTAGGCACTCACCCTGGGCTCCGGCCGTGGGACGGTCTCTGGGGGGGTGTTTGAGGTATATAGGGACTGCGGTGTGGCTTCACAGGGAGGGCTGGAGGACAGTTATTATTTTCCTCATGAGGGAGCCTCCTTCCCCTGCAGCTGGCAGGCGGGCGCCATCTTTCCTGTTTTGAGCCCTCCCCCACAGGCCCAATCTAAAATCTGATTGGTCTGATGAGCTCCACTGGGACCCCGCCCCACCCACTTCCCAAACTGTGGAGGCACCTTCGTGTGAACATTCATCTCGGCCTGCATTGCACTCTTTCTTGGAAAATTATCTGGGTCCACAGGCCCCAGGCAGGTGGCAATGGACCTCGGTGCGCTCCGAGACTTTTGCTGAGTAGCTTCACGCTCAGCACTGGCACCAAACCAGAATCTATATTAACCTGGTGACCACATCTCTTCCTACTCTAGTGACGCCCTGTACCCTGTCTCATCCTACTTGTGTACAACATGAAGCTTTAGCAGCAGTTGAACTGTTAGGGAGCCAGCAGGTGGCAGCAGGCCTCGGAGTGTCGCGGCATTTTATGGAGCGGCCCAGTGCTGGTGGCAGACATCCTCGGTTGTGGCCTTCATGTGGCCTCTTCCATGTGCCTCCAGGCTTAGCACAGGCAGGGAACAACTGGAGATAGCTTTATAGCTCCTACCAGGTAGTTCCCGGCCAGTCACAGGCAGTGGGTGACCTGGGCTTGCACCAGAGGCCCTCCCAAGAGGCCCCAAAACCAACATTCTTGGAGGTTGGCTTCAGACCACAGCACAGCACCACCTCATTAACCCCGTAAGCAGCACACACAAAGGGTGGTCTGAACAGGCACCAGCACCAGCTGGGGCAAATCTCACTCAGTGGGGCAAGCCCCTGCACAGCAGCCCGTGAGCTGTGGATTTGGCCAAACCCCACAGCCAGTCAACCTGAGGGTCAATCCCACCCACTGATTACGAAGTATCGACTTCATGTGGATCTTGTTAGAATTAAATAAGATAGTATTTATAAATGTACCTGATGCTAGACATTCATTTGTTGTGTTTTCTATTAAAGTAGGAATTCAGGTATAAGTGGCTGAGGTTAGTGGGTACAGGGAAGAAAGATTGAGGAGTGTGGTGAGAACCTGGACATTTACCCTCAGGTCACTCCCCGTACTTCTAGTGCCTATTGCACCCCAGCTTGCTGTCCTTGTGCAAGGGGTGGCCCAGCCCACTTCAATTGCCTCTTTGAAAAGGAAAATTCCCACACCAGCTCCATCTCTCACCCGATTTACTCCTCTCTGGGATCAAATCCTTTTGTTATTGATACTTAATCTTTATCACCTTCGTGAAGCATGTGTATCCTTGAGGTTATTTCGCAAAATTCAAGGAGTAACTCCGTTTTCCCCTGCTGTCTCTGCAGCATTTTTCTGGCCCTCTCCAGCTCACTGTGTCTCTCTTCTGTCCTCTTCTTTCTTCCTCTCTAGAGGCTAATTACCATTCACAGCCAAGTTCTGTACAGTTGTAGCTTCAATGTTAAAAAATGTGAATGGCAAGTGAGGTATCTGGTCTGAAATTTCTCTTTTGAAGTCTTTTAACAAGTCACCAGGGACTAATGAAGCAACGTCTAGAACACTGAGACAGGATCTGAGAGCTGTTGCTACCACAAAGGAAGTCTTGCTGCGCCGCCCCACCCCCATGAGGGAACCTTGAGGAGCCCCATCTGAGGTTCTCCATGTTTGTCTGGAGGCCTCTACAAGGAGATTGGAGAACGCGGACTTAACCTACAGAGATATCACGGCCACACAGACTCTCAGAGCTCCCATGACACACAGCCGAGCTCCACACGCTCACCCTCCTGCACTAGGCACTTCCTCGCCCCTCACACAGGGCATGTGTTCTGCTCCAAACACTCACATGTAGCTCTGTGCTCACACCCAGCCCACTAACCAAAGATACATAACAACAAGATCTATTTACTGCCTGCCTACAGCATAGGAAGACGTTGCACACATTGTTCTCATTCTCAAATCATTCTACTAATTCTATAAAGCAGGAGTTATTAACCATCTTTTCGTGGATGAGGAAACTGGCTCAGAAATGTGAAGGCACTTGCCTAAAGTCACAGAGCTAGAAAGTGGCAGAACCATATTCTAGTCCCAAATCAGTTTGGTTCTTCCATTGTGTCATGCTCCTTCCCCACAAAGCAGGACCCTAACATGATGAGTTAATAAAGAACACCCAACCTAATGGATCTGGATGGGAAGAAGCTGTCTTTCTCTGTCAGGCTATTTGATTTTCAGCAAATAAGAAGCTTGCTACTTACATGAGCTTCATTCATGTTTTACTCCCTCTCTCCCCTCCCTTTTCTATTTGCTGGAATTGAATTTTGATTGAAAAATAAACTTTAACCATTCACTTCATTAGCCACTGGACATTATTGCAGCCAAATGACAGAGAAAACATCCAAAGAGAACCATGGAATTGAGCCTCTTCCTTCGTCCAGCCTGGGGACAGCTGCGACAGCATCTATGGACCAGAGACCTTCAAAACCACAGAGGAGGTACAGTGTCCACCAGTGAGCAGCAGTTACATTACATTTATTAAAGTAAAGGTGGTTTCCCCCAACTTTAGCCTTGGGGAAAGTCACGTTTCAGAGGTGAAGGAGCAGACATGATTATTTGATTCATTTTCTAATAAAATGAAGTTTATAACTGGAAGATAGAGATGGGAGAAGCACATCCAACATGTTAGTAACACCTGTTCTTCCACACCAGCCTCTCCACAAATCCCAGGATGGAAGAAATAGAAAGGCATCTATCAACATGGACCGTGTTACAGAAAGTTCTCCTGTGGCTTTAAACATACTCATCACCTGCAGACCTGTACGCATGTGCGTGCATGTGCACACACAACACACACACACATGAAGCTTTGAGGGCGGCTTTGGCAAGAGATGCAGTCAGCTTGGTCTCCAACCTCTGCTTCTTTTCATCTGAACTTGGACTAGTCCCTTAACCTCTCTGTGTAACAGTGACCCCTCCTGGGCAGTGGGAATAGAAGTCATACCTCTCAGGGTTAGCGTTGTGCTGGAGATTAGTCACAAGTGAAATGCTTAGAACACTTGACTAGTACAATCTGTCAAAGTCTCGTCATCTAATGTTTCACATTCTCTGATGTCACACTGACAAGAATTCAATTTTTAATCAGCAAATTACAATCTTCATTAAGTTCATGACTGGTAAATGTCACCCATGGAGTCCAACAGCACCCCTACCCCGCCCACACGCCTCGTCTCTACCCAACATTAGAGTTTGTGACTAGTCACTCTGTGTTACCATTCTTATTTTTCTGTTTGTCTTTCTCTCCCAGACTGGGCCCGGTAGAAACCCTGTTTCTCTCTGAGAGCCAAGGAGTCCTGTCGGGAGGCTGCTATGGCCGCAGGGCTCACCAGTGTTCTCATTCTCATCCCATCTGCCCTGAATTTCTTTCCTTCTCTCACTCTGCCGCAGGGTGCTGCCCTTCCACCCTGACTGGTCTTTCCCCTCCCTCTGGGAGGAGTCAGGCCTGAGAGATGGCAAGGAGAAGGAGGTAGTGAAGAAAGGGGAAAGAAAAAAGGAGGAATAAAGATTTCTTTTTCCTTCCTTTCTTCCTTTCCTCCCTTCTTGCCTCCCTCCCTTCCATTCCTTTTTCCTTTTCTTTTTTTTTGGTGGGGGCACAGGTGGGTCAGAGTTGCAGAGAGCGGCCTAGATCCATCCCAGCCCTGCACTTCGGTTCCAAGAACTGTTACTGTGTTGTGATTACTCTGTATTAGGCAGGTTCCTGTGCCCAAGGTTACATCATGAGATGCTAGCCCAAGTCAACTTTACTCTGAAGCCCAAGGTGGTTGTACCTCCCCACGCCTGGGAACAGGATGGGAGTATCTACCCCATCCAGCTTCCTCAGAAGCGCGTGTCCTGCCCCCATCCCCAGGCAGGGAGCCCTCCTCACTTTCACCGACCCTCTGTATCAGCCCCAGCGGCCTGACAACCCCCCCACCCTGCACCCCATCTGCTACAGCAGGCCTGGCTTGCTCCACTCCCCGACACTCTCATTTCTGCCAACTTCTCTGCATCCAATGTTTGACATTCTCTGATGTTTTCTGACCTTAAGACAGGAATTAAATGTTTAATAAGCAAATTACAATGTTCACTGAGTTCATGACTGGTAAATGTCACCAGTGGAGTCCAACACCCCCCCACCCCCGCCCCCACCTTCAGTCCCTATCCCCATTAATGAAGCCTGCATCAGTGGGGAGCAGAAGGACTGCGGCAGGGCGTCCCATTAGCTTGAGAGGTTGGAGTGCCGGCCTGAGCCCAGGGCTGGGTGTGGCTGGCAGTGAGCAGGGGCATTTGGAGCTCTGTGGGTCCTCTGTTTGTTACCTATAACCACAGGTACAGTGACATTTCAGAGTCTGAGCCTGCCTATCTCCCTGCTTCAGTTTTAATGGTTTCTGCATCTTCCTACTGGGGCTCACTTCTCTCTGCTTTTCTGCCTGGATCAGAATGCTATGATGGTTCCCCTGTGCCCCCTCCACCCCCACACACGCTCCCAGCCTCAGGTAGGTCTAGCACATAGAAGCCCAGAACAAGGAGTGGAGAGGGAAAGCTGAGAAATAATGGACAGAGTTTCCATGTTCCCATGAGCACCCCCTCCCAGGCCACATGAGTGACCTTGAGGAGGGAAGAAAAGAGGCTGTTTTCCCTCCCACTGTCCTCAGGGCCTAACTGGACAAATCCCCACCTCCAAGCACAGGTCCAATGACCCAGAGGCCACACAGAATATGGGCTAGCGTGTGTTGGAAGGCAGCATCAACCCAGGACATTGGCCTGAAGGTAGAAGAAAGGGGTGAGATTGCTTTAGAGCAGGGGTGTCCAAACTTTTTTCAACAGTTTTCACCAAGGGCCATATGCAGTAACATACACAAACAGCCCAGCCACTCACTCGAGGTGAAGTACGTATTGCCTCACCTGGTTTATTTAACAAACTAAATATATTTTTGGAATTTGCTGCGGGCCAATTAATAATGGATCATGGGCCACAGGTGGCCCGTGGGCCGCAGTTTGGATACCCCTGCTTTACACCTTAAACGAATACAGTGTTATATATCAATTACATCTTAATAAAACTGGGAAAAAAAGGAGTAAACTACTGATCCTTCCAGCAATATGATGATTGTCAACATTATGCTGAGTGAGAGAAGTCAGACCCAAAAGAGTTCATACTGTATGATTCCATTTGTATAAAATTCTAGAAAATACAAATACATAATCTATAGTGACCGGAAGCTGTGGTTGCCTGGAGCCCGGGGATGGGGCAGGCGGGGTGGGATGGAGGAGGGGTAGGGTAGCTTGGGACGGGGCACAGGGAACTTTTGAGCAGATGGCAATGTTCTGTATCTTGATCACGTTACAGTGGTGTACAAATGTGTCACACCTCATCGAAATGTCCACTTAAAACGGGTCATGACATTGCATATAAACTACCCCTCAATAAGGCTGATTTGTAAAACGGAGGCTCAGCATGCCATTGGGCTTCAATTTGAACAGACAATATCTGCACCTTTTGTACCTCTCCACGGGCGCCCACAGGGCTCTGGGCCCTGCTGCCAGGAGACTTTTCCCAAGCGTTAAGGACCCGCCCTCGAGAGGAATCCAAGAGTTAACTCCCTTGGCAGCCCTGGTGCACCCTTGGGTCTGGTTACACCCGCACGCCTGCGGAGGAGGTGGGCGAGGCCCATCGCTGTCGCATCCTCGCGGGATTTGCGAGTGGGGGCTTGCGGCCAATCCCGCCGCGAGGGGAGGTCGCACGTGCAAACCACGGAGATCCAGACCATTGAACCGAAACACGTCTCCCCCACCTGCTCCCGCGGCCGCGCGAAGGCGGCTGGCCCGAGGTCCCTGAGCGCCCGTCCCCGAGGCCTGGGCGTTGCACCGTCGCGTCCCGAGACTTGGAGTCACCTAAGCAGGCGGGTGCAGCGCGAGCGCGCCGTGCACAGCGGGCCACACGGGGCAGGAGGCGCCCGCGGGATTCGGGGGCCACAGCAGCCCAATGGGGCCACCGAGCGCTTTCGCCGCGTCGAGGGACCCGCGGGGAAGCACCGCGCCTGGAAGGTGACCCACTCGGACTCGGTGGAACCGCTCATCGGCGTCGGAGCTCAGCCTGCCTTCCGCGGTGGCGTCGCCTCTCCGCGCCGCTTCTCCAGCCCCCCCGGACCCGCCCCCCCGGCGAGCCCCTTTCTCGGGACCCGAACCACCGCTCGGAATCGCCAGGAGCTGCCCGCGCCACCTGCGCGGCACTGATCGCCCAGGGAGGGGCAGTTTGTGGACACTGCCCCCAGCAAGGAGCTGGCCGCCCCCGAATCTCCTGCCGGCTCAAGGGCTCCCACAGGCACAGGGCCAGACCCGCCCCATCCCGCTGCTCGCACCGCTCACCGCAAAGATTTCCTCCTCCCCAAATCTTGCCCACATCCCTCAGTGTCCCCGACCGACAACACACACACCGCCCCCCCCACTCCACCTCCCGCTCTCTCTCTCTCATATCTTCTAATTGACTAATGGCTACAATTGCAACCAACTGTTCCTATGTAAACTTAATTAAAAGATTTTTTTTCTGGAAAGATTGCTGATGTTCAATCGGCTTACTAAGCAGCTTAATCTTTAAAACTCAGCAACTAAAAGCAAACAACTTTTGCACGTCTCATTGACTGGTGGCTGGCTACCCGGCGGGTGCTTGGGTGCTGGCCAGCAGGGCGAAAAGGACCTCCCCATGTGGGAGCGACAGAGCAAACGACGACGGTCCCAGCTATTACTCCCCAGGAGAAAGGCTCCTGCTCCTGTCCTCTGGGCCAGCGATGCCTATTAACTCAGTCCTTAAGGAGAAATTAGGGACCATGCAAGCTGGGATCTGGGGCAGCTCACGCTGCTCCTGCAATTTGGGGGAGCTCCATGGGGCCCACAGCTGCCCCCACGAGGCTTAGCCAGTTACTAACAGCTTCTCAGCGTCCATCTCCCAACGCTCCTTGAAAAACACATCATAGGAGATGCTCCATCACATGCCTTCTCTGCTGGACCCAGGCTTTGGCTGGAACAGACCAAGCTGGGTCTGGGAATCCAAGGGCATAAAGAGAAGCTAAAGAGAAACTTGACCCTTCGCCAGAGTGAAAGGGAAGACCAATGCCCCAAACCTCCTGGAAGTCAAAGGGCAGGAATTATTTATGGCGGGACTCCGGCCCAATCCAGCAGCCACCCCTCCTAGGCAGGGTGGCCAACTCCCTTTCCTGGGAATTCATGGGCAGATGCCCCTGGAATTGCCCTTGCCACAGTCCGTCTCCAAACTCCTCTTCCAGCCTTTCCTCGGAATTTGCAAGTTTTGAATGTTGGCCCCTGAAAACATAATTAACCAAAAGCACCAATACATGCACCAGAAATGTTTGCTGTTGTGTAAATATTACCAAAAAAGGGACCCCAGTCGAGGGTTACAGGCCCTGGAGAAGGCAACATGTTGGGATGCTGGGCTTTTACTGTCTTTCAAACATCAGAGGCATTCACCCGCTTTGTGCATGGATGGGGTCGGTGCTGGCACTCATCCTTCTGTGATTGTGGGAGAGAAAAAAGCAAGCATCTGTGAGAGAATGGACAGATCTCCGAGCTTGAAAATATCTTCATCTTTCTTCCTCCCCTCTGAACCCTCAGGCAACCATTGCTTTTTGTTCCAGGCCTGTTTATTTCTTACCTGGATCATTGCCAAAACTTTAACTTGTTTCTCTGTCTGCATATCCACCCTGTCACCTGGCCTGACAGCTGTCAACAAAAGGTTGCTGCCACCAATCCAATGTGAACAGGAGTCCGCAATCTGGGGCTCCAGTATGACAGACTTTACTCAGGTAAACCACTTGCAAACTGGAGAAATGCAACCTCCATAGGAAACTGACCCTGTGTTCCCAAGGCCAAAGGGAGGCCCACTTATATAGACAAAGTGCCCACCCTGGTCCCTGATTGTCCATTTTTACGCAAATGAGGAATCCAAATCTGCACAGTTTGATTGGTCCAAATTGTACTATCCCAATTGGTTGGAATCATGTGTCCTGATTGGTCATTATTGAGTCACTCTGATTGTTCAGTAAAGATGCAAATGAGGATATAGATGCACAGATCCAATTGGATGAGACAGGTTTTCAGCTCATTGGTTGAAATGTGATTCTAAGAACTCGTTTATAAGGTTGGGCTCAATAGACAGGAACTTAGTGCAGGAAGTTTGGCGGCTCAACATTCAGCTTTTCACTGAAATGCAGTGTGTGTGAGAAGCTCTTAGCAATGACTGCTGGACTCTAGTTATGAATTTGGGCCCAGTTAACCACAAAGGGTCCTTCTTGGTAGATATTTTTTTTGTCTGGAGTTGACACAGCCCTGTCTCTAATGTGGCAACCTGCCCCTGCGGGGATTCCTGGGCCCCTGCAAGGTTCTGCATTGTCTTGAGGTAGAATTCAAACTGCAAGGCATCCAGCTTTTTTCTGAGCTCATTCTTGGTCAACTTGCAGCTTCAGCTCTTACAATCTCTCCTTACCCCTTATATTCCAGCCACAGTTAATTACTTCCTTGAACTTGTCTCAAGCCTTCCTCCTTTGCAAATGCTTCCCCCCTCTTACCCTCCCTGTTCTTCCAACACACACACACACACACACACACACACGCACACGCACACTTTTTACCTGGCTGATTCCCACTCAACTTTAAAGATTTAGTCCTCAGGATGCCTTCCCCATGCTGGATTTAGTTTCTTTTCTGAAAAGGTTCTTCTATAGCACAGAGGATACACCTCAATCACTGCATTTATTACCAGTTCTTCCACTAGCCCCTGTCAACTTCTCTAAGCATTATTTGTAAAGTATTTCAACTCGGGGCAGCTCAGTCTTGGAGGAGGTGATCAGAACACAGCCCATGTGTGGTGAAGGGATATGTGCTTTAGAGCTGAGGACACCTAGATGCAAACCCTGGTTCTTCTGCTTTTTTTGCTGAGTGATCTTTGGCAAATTACTTAACCTCCCTGAGTCTTAGATTCCTTCTCTGTAAAATCAGAGTAGTAATACCTACCTTACAGAATTGTTATGATTAAATTAAACAATTCACATTAAAAATGTCTGCCCCTAAATTCTTAGTTACCGTGTGCTTTTTCCTGGTCTTGAACTCCCAGCCAGTGAGACACCTATTAAAGGCTCTCAGACTTTTTTTCCTCTCTGAGCATCTGCACCTGTAAATTGCTATTAATAACATTTACCTCATAAGATCTTGTGGAGATCAAATGATTCAAGATATGTGAAACCAATTTATTTAATGAAAATGACATGGTAAGGCTCCCACAGGAAACACTTGTATTCTTCATCATACTCCACCTTTGTCCTCAACACGTGGTCTCATTTTTCTGGTTTTGGATGAAATATCAGCCAGCTTCTATGTATTTTTCTGGTTGCTTTCAGATAATTAATAGTCCTGGTCACTTTCATGAGTGGGAAAAGGGAAGAAAATAATTGCTTAATATTTAAATTAATACATTGATATTAATGTAAAGAAGAACTACTTGTAACTGCTACAGTGTCCATTTCTATAACTGGTCATGTGGTCAAAGCTGGTATTTTTAACTTCCTTCCCTACTGTTCATTCCATATTCCCTTTGCTTTCAGCAAACACTTCACCTCATACAGTCACTGAGAGATATCTATATTAACATATCCTACGTACACATAACTAACATAGGCAGATAAATTACTTTCTAAACCAGAAGAACCCAAAGTTGCGGGTCTGGGAAGCAAAAATTTCCCTAGTGGATCACCAGGAGTAACAATGAGAGAAGCCATTCCCATTTCAACCCCTTGATTTTCAGACTCATGAATGTGGGCTGTGGGAGAAACAGCACTATATATGTGTCACTGATTTGGGACAAATGTTGGCACTCAGTTCATTTTTGTAACTGAGTCTCTAAAAGGTCATTCTACCCTTCTCTCAGGCCATTTACTGGAAGGTGATCGGGTACATTGTTAAGACCTGTGAATTCTATGCTTATGAGCCCATAACCATAATTCATGTGCTGTTGGATGAGTTCCTTGGCCAGAAGCTATGCTTACTGAAATACTGTGACAGTGAATAAAATCCTCTGTAAGTCTATAGGTGGTGGTTTTGGCAGAAGCATGTGGACAGGGAAGGAAAATCCATGTCCAGAGTAAGTATCTACCAGTGAGAAGAAGCACTGCCCCTTCCAAACGGAAGTGTTCCGTTATAATCAATCCGTCACCAAGTCGCCAAGTCGCCTGTCACCCAGTCGCTGGCTGTTGACCCTGGGGAATGGTGCCACATTGAAGGTTCAGTGTTGGTCTCTGCTGCTGGCAGATGGGACACTCAGCAGGACTGTAACCATACCAGTCTTTCTCTTTTTTTTTTTTTATAAAGATTTCTCTTTTTTGGGGGGAAGGAGAACAGGACTTTATTGGGGAACAGTATGTACTTCCAGGACTTTTTTCCAAGTCAAGTTGTTGTCCTTTCAGTCTTAGTTGTGGAGGGCGCAGCTCAGCTCCAGGTCCAGTTGCCATTGCTAGTTGCAGGGGGCGCAGCCCACCATCCCTTGCGGGAGTCGAACCGGCAACCTTGTGGTTGAGAGCCCACTGGCCCATGTGGGAATCAAACCGGCAGCCTTCGGAGTTAGGAGCACGGAGCTCCAACTGCCTGAGCCACCAGGCCGGCCCTAACCATACCAGTCTTGATGAGTGGGAGCCCATGTGGCTGAGCCATGCATGACTTGTGTCTTTGTCACCATGTACACTTTGATCATGGCCCACGGGGCAAAGACAGGGATGACAGCAGAAAATGGTTGGGGAGAGAATGTGGCATCTTAGTGCCCTGGCTGTTAAGTCCCTCCTGTGAAGAGGTTGTGCTTTGGTGAACATTCATGTCAGATGAATGTCTTCACACTTTGTGTCAGTTTAGAATGGTTCATCCACATGCCTCTTCCCCAGACTTCCTTATCACCAATTTTCCAGATGTGTCCCCTCCAATACCCTGAACATCAAGTCAAACCTTTAGCCACAGCACACACCCCCTTTTGTTAGTGGATATCTGTACCTCGGGCCATCTCTCCTTCCAGGCAAAATGAGCAACCCTGTGTACTGCTCAAAATTCTGCACCCTGGGAAGGTTTTTCTTTACCACTATCCTTGGTCCCCTCCGAGTAGGGTTGTCCCCTCGGAGTGGGGCACTATTTTCACCTTCAAATAGTAGTTTGATCCCAAACCCTAAGGGTTTGCTCTGTGATCCATCTTCAGAGGCTGCCAAGGTCTCCATACAGGGCCACCCACTTCAAGTACCATTGAATGTGACAGTTTCTATGGCTCAAGGGGCAAGTAACTTTGCACAGCGGTCTATATTTATTGCAGAGCTTTCTCTTGTTTTGGATCCTACTCAAAGCTGGCAGACTTCTAACTTTTCCGATGACTTAGACAAAGCTGCTCGCCCAAAGGAGGAATGTGTTATTTTCAAAATCCTAAGAGGCCCACTAAGCTCTGCACCTCTTTCTTACTGGTAGGAGAAACTAAAGGAAACAACCTGCTTTCACATTAGCAGGGATATTTCGACCTGCCCCAGATCACTGGGGCCCTAGAAAATTTACCAGGGTGGCAAGTGAATTTTGCTGGGATTTATTTCTCACGCTCTGGCATACAAGCGTCTTAACAAACTGTCTAAAGTACTTGCTACTTCCTGTTCTCCAGGTCTGTCCATGATGATATCATCTGTGTAGTTGATAAACGCCCTGAGGAACGAGAGTGAAGGTGTGTTGCTGACCCTGGCAGTTGAAAGGAAGCTGCTTCTGGTGATCTTTATCAACAGGTATACAGAAAAAAAAGTATTTGCCAGAACAACAGCTGCATACCAGGTGCCAGAGAATGTCTTTGCGCCAGTAAAGAAACCATGTCTGGAACAGAAGCTGGAATGAGACAGCCTGATAAAGTTGATGCTAATCCATGGTATATGATAATTCACTATTTATGAACATCCAAGATCTGTCTGTATGTTACACAGAACAAACAGGCACGTTGAAAGGGGATGTGGTGGGAATCACCACTCGGTTACTATACCATTCAAGCTCTGATGGTGACACTAATCAATGCAGTCCCTCCAGGAATGATATTTCTCTGGGCTTACCATTTTGGCAGATACAGGCCATTCCAGAGACTTCCACTTGCCTTTTGCCACCATAATAGTCCTCATTGCGTGTGTTGGTGAACCAAGGTGGAGTGGAAATGGGCGGAGCTCTTTTCATTCCTATCCCTAATGATTCATTAGCAAAATGCTACTTCTCATTCCTAAAACTCTGGGCACTACTGGTTTAGACTCCCCAAGAGAAGAACGTCTCCATCGGGGACACAAAAATGATTCTATTAAAATGGAAATAGAGAGTGCCACCTGGCTTTGGGTGACCAAGTAGTTGTTGCCACTAAGCAATTTAATGGAAATAAAGAGTATAAAGGGGTGGGGTCAGCCCGGTTCCTCAGGCGGTTGGAGCTCCGTGCTCCTAACTCTGAAGGCTGCCAGTTCGATTCCCACATGGGCCAGTGGGCTCTCAACCACAAGGTTGCCAGTTTGACTCCCGCAAGGGATGGTGGGCTGCGCCCTCTGCAACTAGCAACGGCCACTGGACCTGGAGCTGAGCTGTGCCCTCCACAACTAAGACTGAAAGGACAACAACTTGAAGCTGAATGGCACTCTCCACAACTAAGATTGAAAGGACAACAACTTGACTTGGAAAAAAGTCCTGGAAGCACACATTGTTCCCCAATAAAGTCCTGTTCCCCTTTCCCAATAAAATCTTAGAGAAAAAAAAAAAGAGTATAATGGGGTTAGTTGGTTGCTTCTAAGTGCATTCAAGAAGTTAGAGAAAGAAAATTATGAGCTCAGGGCTTTAAATTCCCAGCTCAAGGCCTAGGTAACGAAGCAGGCCTGTTCCATGATTGCCTTAAAAGAAACCATTATTTTCTATAGCTGTAGGGTTGAGATTTCTAAAAACCAAACTCAAAGTAGCCAGGTGGCATGTCCAGTTGTTAGGGTAGGATTTTAGAGACTTTCTATGGAAGACTTGTACCTCTGCATCTGGCCTGGGCTTGCTATGGGTTAGCCTGGGTTGCTGTTGCTCAGAAGGGCTGGGAGTTGCTAAGCAAAGCTTGATGTGGAGTAAGGAAACATGAGTATAGCCTGGGACCTGTTGGCATTTCTAACCATGACAACCTTCAAAGAGTAATTGCTACTGCCGTACTTCTCTGCCTTCCAAATTATTCACAAATTAATCTTTCGGCCAACTCTTATCTGGAACCATGCAGGGAAGAGGATTCTGGGAAGTGCAGTTTCAGCTTACCCAAATCAACACACTACAAAGCCACCACATGTTATTTATTAGCTGCTTGATATTCAGCAAATTATTTAATGTCTATGAATATCTCTCAGTTTCTTTCCATATCAGGATTTGGATATTGTCTTGTGGGATAACTTCCTGGCTTTCTGGAAGATGCCCTGTTGCTGGGGATCTTTCACTTACAGGTCCCTTGATCTGGGTGGTATCTCCTCCCACTGGCCACTTATGACACTCTGTCAGCCGCATGGCTTCTGGCAGTCTTTCCCTAGCTGGTGTCACCCTTCCAGGCAGCCCTCTGGGGCAGTCCACGTCTGGCCTTTGGAAAACACACAAACATCTGTGCTCTATTAAGCTCTGGAGGTGTAGCTCACTCCCACAGTAGTTTTCAAGACTCACGATCTGGGCCAGCAACTCACCTTCTGATTATTTTTCAGGCTCGAGTCCCTCTGTTCCCCATGCTCTGGTCAATTCAAGTCAAGCTCTTGGAGTTTTTTCCTGCAATCCCCCTCTTAAGTGGGTTATAGTAAGAAAGAACCAACACCTACACCTTACCCTTGGCTGGGAGAGGAAGAAGTGGCAACTCACTCCAGATGGAGTCATTACCAGCTGCCTTTCCACCTGAACCCTTAGCCCTGTCTTATACAGTCTGGAGGGGGGTAATGGACTATTGACCATTCCTTTCACAAATCTATGGAAATAGTATACTATCTTGATTTAGAATGTGGGGGACAATTGAGAATGGTTGAGATCTATCTTTCTTCTCCTGACCTTTGGGGCCTCTGCCTAAATTTTGAGATGGGAAGAGTCCCATTTAACATACTGTTACCTAGATAAAGAGCCTAGCACAGTGCTTGATACATGGTAGACATTCACTAATAGAAGTCATGGTGTTTTGCCAATCACCCAACGTATAGGTCAATCCAGCCTTTGAAAATGGTAGGATTCCTCTTTCCCTAAGCCAGACTGAAGGGGAATTTATACCCGCATGTCAGCTTTGAAAGGCAGTTGCCTGGTCTTCCTTATACCCGGTCTACATGTCTATCCCCATTGCTATGTTTACAGCCGCCTGACTCCAGTAGTTTCTGTACCCTTGCACACACCCAGACCCACATGCAGTGACAAAACACGAGCCCAGGGAAGTCAGGACCCAGCTCAGCGGCTCCCACTGGGGGGAGGGAGAAATGAGCCCTCTCGTTCTGGAGCCCCATGTCGGCCACAGCAGGTGGAGTGGGAACGTGCAGCTGTGTGCTGGGCTTTGTGCAGCCAGCATGCCTGCACGGTCTGACATACAGGCTGCCATCTGTCTTGAGGAGTCAGTCTCTGTTCTGAACTAGGTATAGTTTTTTAGTATCAGCTTTGCTTGTGGGCATGGAGATACTCAAACCCACAGGTGCACAGAAACCCCAGCGGCAGACGTGCATGCACGAGTACATCTTTACACATGGGTGCATATGGAGTTCCTTTCTTTAAAAGTAGAAGGTACAGGAATTTGGAAAATATGAACTGAGCTGATCTGGGATGTAACAACATATTAGGGAAGCATTCACCTGCTTCAAGTCTTTTTCTCGGCCTTTCTCTTTATGTCTTCATTCTTCGGTTGTTAGAACTCACGAGTGACACTGGAATGGATTAAAGGGACACAGGCACAGCCTCAAAAAAAAAAAAAAAAATCCCAAACCCAGAAACACAACACAGAGTCATCATTTTCCAGATTGAAAGGATGTACTGAGAAAGGTTAAAAAAAATGCTAGGGCAGGGGCTGGCAAAACTTTTCTATAAAGAGTCCAGCAGTAAATATTTTAGGGCTTGTGGGCAATACGGTCTCTTTGCAATGACTCAGCTCTGCTGTCACAGCAGGAAAGTAGTCATAGACAATAATAAGCAAATGAGCAGTTACAGTCCAATAAAACTTTATTTACCGAGTCCATGGACCAGATTTGACCTACACGCCTTAGTGTGCAGACCCCCACACTAGGGTCTAAAGAACCCAGAGGCCATTAAGACTGGCTTCACCGGCCTTCCAAAGGTGAAGAGGGCCTCTATTCTGTCTCCTCCAAAAAGAACCAAAATGAACTGTTTGGGATGTGGCATCGGTTTTGTTCAAATTATTTTGTGCTGTGCTTTAGTGTGTTGATGTTCTTCCAACTGAATGAGCGCAATCCCTCCTTTTTATCTTTACTTCCCTCTTTCTGTGTGTGTATCTCTAAATGCTTTCCATTCTTCTTCATTCTGTCCCTTGTACTCACAGGGTTGGGTGATTTTAGAATGAGATTCTTTCACATCCATCCTTGCTAAATCCTGCCTTCTTTGCAGGCTCTTCATCTGTACTGGAGTAAAGAGGCAATGTGTAGTAGTGTAAAGAGCCCTATCTTGATCACTGGGCAGGACATACCACCCGATTGCTGTGTGACTTTGAGCAAATCACCTAACCTCTCTGAGCCTCCTTTTCCTTATCTGTCAAGTGAGGGAGTTGGTTAACTAACTGATCTCTAAAATCCTTTCTAGCTTTAAGCTTGTGATTTTAGGAAGCTGCAGTGTCAATGCTAGGCAACTGTCGGGGGCCATTAATTAGGATGTCACTCACAGACCTTAATCAAAGTGCCAGGAGGCACAGAAATTAGCCACATGATCTTCTGTATTGGCAACCATCCAGCTAAGGGGGTGGGGGCACCAGCTAATTTCAGGAAATCTGAGATCCCATCTGATTAAGGGGAGAAAGGGGAGACTCCAGGACCCCCGAGGCTCCAGGAAAATTAATTTGCATTCCTAAACTGCCATTGAAGTAGCTGCAAAGTGCGCACACATATTGACTTAGTTGGAAATAGAACCCTAGGAAACTACTATTGGGAGGTGGGATACTTTCCCTTCTCCACCAGACCCTTCTGTGTGGGGCTCCCTGGGCCATGTAAAGGACACCCCTCAAAGCCCACCAAATAAATATCTGAATAAGTTACGAGGCTTTGAGAGGTTAAACAAATGAATTAGCAGATTCCAGCATATGCCAAAGGAAAGAGGTCTTCTCTATAGCAGGGAGGAGAGGTCCTCAGCGAGGGTCAGGAAGCCTGGACTTTGGCTGAGGCAGAGGCTGGTGGCGGGTGGCAGCCTACGGAAGGTGGGGCTGAGGGAGGTTTTACAGCATCATCCCCACTTTTCAGGTTCATCCTCCAGCTCACAGCCCAGCAGCTTGTGGGCACAGCAGATGTGGAGGTGGCTGAAGCCCTCTCTCTCCCTCCCTCCTGGATAGTCTCAAGGGGTGGGCAGGGAGTGGAGAAGCCCACATCCTGGCCTCCAGGAGAGCAGGCTCTTATTGTCTGACTGCTAAAGCTGTCTCATTTGTAGCCTAAATAATTCACTCACCAATCTCTCAAGGAGCATTAGAAGAAAAACAAAACCTGGCCCAGACCTCATGCTCAGGTTCTCACTGCATGGAAGACAGGCCAGGAGCCTGGCAAGCAGTCTTAAGCTGCGGAGATGAAAGATGGCCTGCCTCAAAGGTCCATTGGGATTGACAACCTTCCAAAAACAGCCTGGGGCCTGGTTTTGTACAGCCCTCAAGCTAAGAATAGTTTTTACATTTTTAAAAGTTTTTTTAAAAAACAAACAAACAACACCAAAGAAAAATACACCAAAGACTGTATGTAGCCTGCAAAGCCTAAAATATTTACTATCCAGCCCTTTCTAAAAAGTTTGCCAACCCCTTAATCCACTCGCCAGCCTTAAAGGAGGTGACGCCAACCTTTGATCTTCTCCTCGACCACCCAGCCTCCTGACCCCATAGGTGCAGAGATTCGAAGTTACCAGAATTCGAATACTTACTTACAGTCGAGTGAGAAGCTGGCATCATTGTTCACCCCATCACCAAAAATAAAACAAACAAGAACAAGATAAGCCCTGAAGTGTGGCAAACAGTCCTGGTTCTACTGCACGGGGAGGGAGGAAGAGAAGCATGGAAGGGGCTGAGACTCAACCGCAAGTCATTGTCTGAGGGTCCGAATTCAGCATCGTCCAGGTTGGTCTCTACTGACCCCCCTCCCTTCAAGGCCCCCACCATACCCTGCAATCCTGGTGATCCCAGCTGAACCCAGCAGTCACTGAGGCTGTACTTCTCTTACTGATGAGAGACCCAAATAACCCGTTTCTGAGTCCCTGAAACCTGTGTGTCAGCCTGACCATGCCAACCCTCAACCCTGGACAGACACTCCATCCGGCCCCGCAGAGGCTCTCCTCCTGCCCTGCCCGGCCTTTGAAGGGAGAGGACTCTGAGCAGCCCTGAGCCCCACCCAGGCCCTCTGTTGGAGCCAGAGCCTCTGAGGGTTATAGACTAAGGACTGGAAGAGATGGGGCAGAGTGAGCAATGGGTCTGCCAGCTCAGAGTGCCCCAGTTGTTACCAGGCTGAGTGACCTCTGAACTATCATGGGGCCTGTTTGAAATTTTTTGAGCTGAGGATAGAGTGGAGACCAAGTGGCCCCACATCCTGGTCTGTAGGTATTATGGATTATTTCTGATAGGAGAACAGTGACCTCGTAAAAAGTTCGTGCTCTAGAATCTCCTGAGAAAAATGTTGCTGCTGTCCAACCGTTCTTTGCAGGTTCCAGTTCTTGAGAAAACAAACAACAACAGAAAAACAACACATGGAAGGCCCATGTTGGAATCCCACATCCAGGCTAAACGGAAAGGTCCGCAGGCTTAGAGATTTGGAGGCCCAGGTTGTGAGGCCTTCGGCAAATCACCTCACCTCTCTGGGACTCAGTTTCCTCATCTGTTCAAACAAGCAAACAAACAGAAACCTGAGGTGCTTGGATAGCAGTGATTTTAAGGTCCTGTCCATCATAGCCAATGAACAGCCCAAACCAGGCCATGCCTCTGAAGAAGCTTTGCTGGCCATCGTTTGGCTTCATCTCTGCATTCCTTCCCCAAGTCACACCAGTCCCATCCAAAGGAGACATAGCCAGTTGGACAAGAGGCGAGTGTGTTTTCCTTCAACATGTTAGCAGCTTGCTGGGGATTCAGGCTGATGTGAAGGAGGGAGGTGGGTGGTGAATGTGACCTCTTGTCTCTGTAGTTAGGGGGCAGCTGAAGAACTGTGGGAGCCTCATCCCCAAAGCCCCAGCCAGCATGCCCACAGCCCGTGGCCCAGAAGCCACAATCTGATACCACACACCTTAACCTAAATGATCTAAATTGTCTTTCATCAACTCTCCAACTTGACAGGACATTCTTTGAGGGCAGGGGACACCTTCTTCTGTGTCCCCCAGGAAAGCCCAGCACAACACTAGGTATGTGGCTGGAAATCTGTCCATATCCACTGACTAGCTTCACTGAAATGCCCCTGGAAAGACTGCTGCCGCATTTGGCAGGGGGCGTGTGTCCAGGTATGGGAACCTCCATACTTGCTGGCTGGTAACCAGATACCACACTTCCGTCCGTGGTTCAGTCAAGCTGTTCTGTCCAGGCTCTGACCCCAAGAGCTATCGTGTCACCTAGAGAGCAAGCGATGGCAGAAGGTTAGAGAAGGGAAGGCACACCCCCAGGATATGCAGGTCGTGTAGAGGTCATTGCTGCCATCCCTTTCCCCCCAAAGCAGTCTGGGTGGGGAAGACGTGGCTGGGTGGCCCATGCAAACATAAATCCGGCATGCCTCAGCATGTGTACTTTGTCCTAGCTACCCAAATGGCAAGCACAGACTACAAGCCCAAACCTATAAAACAGTCACAAATGTCACCAGCTCCGTGTGTGTGTGTGTGTGTGGGGGGGGGGTCCTCACCCTCTTCTGTCTTGCGTTTACTCAGAATGTAAGTCTCCCTTGCCTGCCTGCACATAGAAAGCTCTCCTTTATATCCAGCCACTTTCCATTGCCGGAGCCCCTCCTGTCCCGTGTTCTCTGACAATGCTGCTCTCTTCAAAACCCCACAGGCTGCCTTTCCATCTCCGTTTTCTGTTTGTTGGTTTGCTCGCTTCTTTGCTGTGTGTGGTGGTGGCAAGGAAAGGCAGAGTTCTCGCTTGTCCCACCAGTGTCATCACCTGTACCAACGGCGATGACAGAGGTATGAATCTGAGCCGGCTAACCATGACACATGTGGACTTGCTGACGAGCTTGGTGACAATTTAATTACCCCTTGTTCTGTGGGGCAGGCAACAAACCATGCAAACAATCACAGCATGACAATTCAATGGAGGAAGGCAGGAGTGAGCTGCACGGAGCTGGCGTTGGGGGAGTGCAGAGTGAAGTCTGTGGCGGGGCGGGGGGGGGGGGTAGACTGGCTACTGCAGAGTCCCCTCTGAATTATCTAGACAATTTCCTCAATGTTCTACTCTGTTCTTATGGACCTGACATTTTCCAGAGGCAAACTCACTCCAGGCAGAAGAGGAAACCAAGGCATATGAAGCGTCAGGTAATGTGAGCAGAAGGACAGAGATTTGAAATCCAGAGGCACAAACTCCAGCCCCCAGCGTCAAGACAGACCTGGGAGGACAGTCTGGAGGTGTACCCACATGGTTTGCAGACCTCACCTTGAAGCACCAACATCCCCCAGGGTTCCTGCTCCCCTTTTTCCACCCGAGATGAAGGGGGAGCAGCAATGGGGGACGAAGTGTCCATCCCTGGATACCTTGGTGGTTTTGACTTTGTGTCCACTGCTGCAGCTCCAACCCGACAGATCTGGGAGCACTTTGCACTCCTCCCCCGGCAGGCAGGGTTCCATCTGACACCACCACTTCTGCAGGACGATGGAGGCTGTGGGAGCACGAGGCAGTGAGGGCGGCGCTAAGCTCTGCGAGGACCAAGTACCACGTGCAGTGGAGGGGGTGGGGTCTGTGCAGGAAGGAGTGCACATTTCCACACACTCCTGGCTTTGAATCCTGCATTTCCCTGTCTTTCCCCCACTGGCCTGAGGCCTAGGCACACAACCATGTCAACCTCAATCCCACTGACCACGTTCACCAAAGACAGCTTGTGGGGGAAGGCAGGGGATGTTGTCTCTAAGGCAACCCTTGGGCTGAGCCCCCACGTCATTAGCAGAGAGGCAGAGTCCTAACATACCCCACTGGTGTATGTGAGCAAGTGTGCCAGCCTTTTGGAGGGTCCACAGACCAGGAGAGCACCAGCAGGCAGGCGTGTGAGCACCCACGGGCACATGTGAGTGAGAGGAAATGAGCACGGGCGGGCCGTGGACAGGGGTGGGTATGAAGAAGTGCGTGGGTGAACAATGCAGGTGGCCATGTGAGGGGAGGGTGAAGGCCGGCTGAGCACGAGAGGGGGGCCTATGGGAGAGGCCTGAGAAGGAGTGGTGAGTGGAGAAGGCAGTATCCACGGGAGTCAGTGCGAGGCGGGAAGTCTGATGGGAGGTGTGAGAGGACCCTGCGAGGGAAACGTGTTTGTGCATGTGTGAGACAGCGGACAGCAGGGAGGGTGCTCGTATACCAGGGGCTTTCCTTGGCTATGAAAGGGAGAAGGTCACGTTTGCCCTCCTTCCCCCAGAGGTTGCCCCATCATTTGAGACTCGACATAAGAGCTCGGAGGTGGGTATGAAATTGTAACCCTAGCAGATGGCGAGGCCGAGACAGACCTTCTTATCTCGCTGAGCAGGCCCTCCCCAGCAGGTCCCGGCCTCACTCACCGTCCACGCAGGAGGGCTTGGCCCGTGTGGTGCCGGCCACCTGGCCAGAAAAGCAAGAGCACTTGACAGTCTGGGATCGCTGCTCGATGCGGTTCCGGTTACAGCAGCGATGAGAAGCTGTCACCTCGCAGGTGCCCTGCTTCACGGGGACTGACGGAGCCAGGACAAGGTCAGGGGCCCAGCCCAGGCTGCAACCCTGTACCCGTCCCAGCCACCCGGGCTGTCCTGGAGCCTCTGCTCCCAGCTTAGGGAAGGAAGAAATGGCTGACATCTTCCTGCTGCTTCCGCGTCCCTGCCCTTCCTTCTTTCCCAGTGAGGCCACACTCATCACCCTTTGGCAGAGCCCCATCCTTGGGGGAAGATGGAGTCCCACCCTCACCTCCCCGGCTTCCTCCGGGAGAGGGCAAGGGCCCCAGGGCTTACAATGCATGGGGAGGACCAACCGCTTACACAGGCGTTAGCCATCCCGGAAGGAAAACCACAGAATTAGGCCAGGAGGCTAGACTTAAGCTCCCACACAAGGGCCTCTCTCCCTACATAACACCTTCCGGCCTGAAAGGGAAGGTGAGCAATGGGTCTGCCCACACCTTCTTCAGGCTGGAACAGCCGAGTGGGCATTTTCCTAGGTGAAGAACAGAGGAGGAGCCAGCAGCCCTAGAAGCCACCGCAGGGATCTGCCTGCTGTGGAATGGGGTGGGGTGGTGTCCAGCTCTCCAGGTATCTTGGGAACCCCCTCCCCAGGCCCTGCCACCTCCCCCAAACCTGTGGGAGTTGGAGGCTGCAAGGAAGCCGAGGCCAGGAGAGTCCAGGCCAGGCAAAGTGCCAGTAGCCAGCTGCCCATGCTCCAGTTCCACGCGGCCCTCTCAGGCATCCTGCAGAGAGAAGGGCACACCTGGCTTGACTCCAGGCAGCGATCCCATCACCCTCAGTGCCCAGTGCCAGAGCTTCTGTGCCATGAGCTCTGGGAGGCACAGAGGCGGGTAGCGTGTACACCCTGTCCCTAGGCAGCTCTCAGCCTGGCACAAAGTCAGTGTAGGAAGAAGTGAGTGCTTTCCTCGCAGGAAAGGGAGCAGGAAGGGAGACTGTCCTGCTGGGCAAAACAGAAAAAGCTTTTTGGAGATAACATTGAGGAGGGGTCTCGAAGGATGAATCAGACATGGTCCCACAGAGAGCTGTGACAGGGGAGGGACAACAGTGCTGACGCCCATTTTTGGAGCACTTGACCCAGGCACTTAGCAAACACGATCTTGAATCCTTTATCGCTGTCCTTCAAAGTAGGGTTATTTAGACCTATTTTACAGATGAACAAACTGATACTCAAAAAGCCTGGAGACAACCTAAACAACCATCAGACAAGGACTGGCTAAATACATTGGGAAGCATCTGTACAAACGCAGTCCCGTCCAGGCTGCTGTAAAAAAAAATGAGGAAACACTTTATGTACTGAGGCATGCAATGATCTCTAACCATAATCCACCGTTAAGGGGAAAAAAGCAAAGTGCAAGACAGTGTGTAAAAAAATATGTAAAAGGGAGAGACTATAAGTGTTGCTCAACTATGCTTAAGCTGGCTCTGGAAAATGTAAAAAAGATAATAAAAAACAGCCTTCATAATATTGACTGCCACCAAGAAGGGGGAACTGGTTGGCTGGGAGATAAAGGTAGAGGGAGACTTTTTTTTTGTCCCTATCGCTCTTTTACATTTTGGGTTTTGAACCATGAGAATGCCCTAGCAACTCAATTTAAACAAATTTAAATTTTGAAAGGAAGAAATGGAACCGAGGCTAATAATGGGCAAATGACCTGCCCAAGGCCAGGCAGCTTGGGGGGTGGTAGAGCCCAGAGCCCAGAAGCACCACCGGCCCTATTCCCGCAGCACTACCTTGCTTCTGCTCTCTTCCCCTTTCCTTCTCCTTCTCCATGCTCTTGTGGTTCGGGCCTCCCCTGTCTATCCCAGAGGATGGACTAGAAATGGAGGGAATCCCAGGAAAGCAGAGGCACAGAGCATCTGGGAGCTGCTGGGCATAGAAGGGCTGCCCCCTCTGCTGCACTGCTGGGCCCCTGGGGCATTGCTGGGCAACCTCAGGTGCCAGCACGGTGCTGGAGAACCAGAGGTCAAACCAAATGCCAGGACCTGGCTGCTCCCTTCGATAGGCTGCTGGATCTCTGTTCACCCCCTCTACTACCCCTCTTCAACTGTCTCCTCACTCACCTACCTCCTACCTAGGCAAATAGGAAAGACTCTTGGGGGGTTGTAAGGGACACAGGAAGCCCATGGCCCTGCAGGGAGTGAAGAGGGGCCTGAGTGAAGGCAAGGAGGGTGGGCTGGGCACTGAAGCAGAGCCCAATTCTGAAGCTCTTCCCCAAGGTGCCAGGGCAGGGGGCAGTCTCTCCTCTGCCCTGGGACTTTGCAGGGGTCCTTGCAGACGGGGAACATGTAGGGCAGTGAAGCTGAGAAGAGTAGCTGAGGGAGTTTCTCTGGCCCAGGAGGGAAGCAGGGCTGGTGGTGGAGGTGTCTAAGAACCAATTCTGTTACCTCTATGGCCTCGGGTGGGAGCTGAAGGTCAAGGTAAAGTTCCTGAGCCAAATCTGACAGGAGGCTGCTCAAAGAGGCACCTGGGACAAAGCCCTGAAGTCCTCAATCCTCTTTGCTTCCACCTCCTAGCCGGCTGGTACTTGCTTCTTGGACTCCCGTGGAGAGGTGGAGAGTGCTCAACTCTGCCACCCTCACCCCCATGCCCACTCCAGAAGGCTAGAATGGGGGTACTCCAGAGACCCCAAGCCCAACAGCTTCTCCATTTCTCCCCAACACTTCTCCCTCAGCCTCCAAAGGGAGGAGGACTGAGGCAGGTGGGATGGTGGGAAGCCCAGGTAGGCCCAGGAAGGAGGGAGAACCCTGGTCCTAGCACTGGAGTGAGAGCACGGAGAGGACCACAGCGCGCAGAGAAAGTGGTGCCTGTACCCCAGGAATGGGTATGCTCGGTGGGCAGAGAGCGTCCTCCCTTTCTAGACGTACCTCCTCTCTGAGTTGGGATCTCCTTTTCCCTGTCTCCATCAGGAACCTTCAGTTTGATCACTATAAACGCAGCTTTGTCTTCTCCCAGGCAGTTCCCATCCCATTTTGCTATGAGCTGCCATACCCTCCAGCCCAACTCTCCCATCTCTCCTATGAAGCCCAAGAGCCAAAAGACCTGGGGTGCGGGGGCCTTTGGGATGGGTTCTCTGCCGTTCTACTCCCTCCGTCAGAGAGAGCTGGAGAACGAAGCTTCTGGGATTTGTTCCCCCACGTTCATACTCCTGCCTCAATTCCCCAGCCTGTTCCCCCCCAGCCCCAATCCAGGCAGTGGGGGGGGGGGGGAGTTAGCAGCCAGCCCACTAGCACGGGAGTTGAGGATGGGAACCACAAGAACCTTTCAGCTTTCCCTGCTTTCTCCCGCATCCCCTTCCCCGCCCCGCCCCCACTCCCGCGCCCACTCCGTCCTCCAAATTCCGAGCCCCACCCCTGGGACCCACCTGCTCGGCGGCGGCGCCACAGATAAACCCACCGGCCTGAAGTTCTCCTCGCCGCTGACCTGGAGCGGCCAGGTTGCGTGCTGTCCAGTCCGGGGCCCCGCACCCCTCACCAAGTTGCTGCGTCCCGGAGGCGTCGGGGCTCGGGCCAAGCCGGCATCCCAGTCGCGCCGGGCCCCACCGTGGGCACGGGGGAGCTTCGGGCGCGCCCGGCCGCTCGGCAGAGCTCCGCCGGGGTCCTTCCGAGGCGCCCGCCCGCAGGCAGACCGAGGAACGTGCAGCCGCCGCCGCCGCCTCCGTTTCGTCACGGGGGGGCCGCCCAGCCCTCCAGCCCCGCGCGGGCGCCGCCACCTCCTCCGGGACAGCGCCGCGCACAGCCCTCGGCCTGGCGGGCTGCGGGCGCAGCCGGGCGTAGCGGCCCCTGGCGGCCGAGGCAGGACCACAGCTGAGCGGTTGCGTCAGGGTGACCGTCTCCCCGGTGCAGGCAGGGTCACTCAGAGGGGTCCCTCAAAACTCTCCAGGGCTTGGGGCTTCCGGGAGGTGGCGGGGACCGAGCGCGAGGAGTGATTGCGCTGACCCTCCGGGGATTTGTGCCTTGAGGATTCTAGAACTGTATTAACACGGCGACCACTAACCACGTGTGGTTACTTGAATAGACATTAAGTAAAATCTAAAAACGGAGTTTCTCATTCGCACTTACGTGACAAGCGCGCCATAGCTACACGTAGCTAGGACTACTGTATTGGGCGGAAAAAAATAAAGACTATTCCCATCATTGCACAAAATTCTCTTTGATAACCCTTTTCTTAATGACATGTTAGCCCTCTGCTGTTAAAATGTTAAAATCCAGGAGGGAATAATAGCAAATGATCTGTACCCTAGGAGGGGTGTCCTCAGGGGTGAGAAGGACTAGGGCAGGGCAGGCAGGAGGGCTACAATATGCTGGTCCCTATGGATGAGGGATGTGAATCCCAACTTGGGAACCAAACTCTGAGACCCAGTTTCTTCATCCTAAAAATTGCAATATAATTACAATTCTATAATTCTTTACAGGGTAAGATGTTGGATGTGAAAGTATTAGACAAACGGGAAGAGGTGGTCTGTGAATTTGTCTCTGAACAAGAGGAACAACCCTCTTAGGTTAAGAGGGCTTTTGGTTTGGGGTCATGGGGAGGGGAGGTACAAGGGGAAGAAGCCTGGTTCTGAGCTCTGAGCCATGGCATGCGGCCCACTGGGGATGAAGGGTTCTGTCTTGGGGATGCCCAATCCCCCTCCCTAGCTGAGGTCTCACACCCCTGGTAGGGCCAGCCACTGAACAGAATCTCAGTTCTCAGCAGAGGAGAATATCCCACAAGTCTGCTTCTTCCCACTTCATGGCCCTTTTTCCCTTCTCACTCTGCTGCCTCAGGAAAGAGTAGAGGTGATGGCCTTCTCGTCAGGTTCAGGGGGCAGTCTGAGGATGGAGGAGGTGGGATGATCGCAAGACCTGGAGGTGAGAGATTCAGCGAGTGAAGGATTTGGGTATGATGGGGGGCTGTTCTGGAGCCCAAGAGAACTGTTGACATCCCTACTGACCATCTGGTGCTGGAGCTAGGGGGTCTCTGGGCCCTGGCTCTGTGGCCCACTTGCAGCCACACCATGCTGGGTGCTGTGAAGAGCAGGAATTAGGGAGCTGGGTGACACAGAGAAGTGGTAAGCAAACTGTCCCAGAAACACTAAATAATAAAAATAGCCAGGATGTTATATTTTTTCTTCAGTCTTTGGATTGCTGCTGCTGTTTATGCCATGAATCTGAGCGCTGGTTCCAGTTTTTCTCGAACAGAAGGGAAATATCCATAGCAGAAGCATGTTCTCTATCTGCCTGTGCCACTCTGTGTGCCTTTGGACTGATTTCTTTTTCCTTTTTTTTTGATTTGTTTTTCTTATGACTTCTTTTTCTCTGGCTCTCTCTGCCCAGAGTGCAGACACAATTATAGCAAGTCTAAAAACCTGAATGATCACTATGAGATTTTTATTTGGATGCTGCCAGGAAAGCCACCCCCGTAGGGGCGCAGTTTAGCCAGGAACAGAGAAGGTCCGAGTTAGGAAGCACCCTGCCCCCAAAGCCCAGCGGTGGAGTTCCAACCATGAACTGGGTGCCAGTGGTCCCTGAGGGCTACCCCCGACTTGCCTTAGGGCCACAAGGGCCTTGTCCCCATTTGGACAGTGGGTGGGGTAGTAGGTGTCTGTGGAGGCCTGGTGGTCAATTCACGGATACCACTCTTCCCCTTTCAAGCAGGAAGCTTAGACTGGCCTCTGTCTCCCCCTGCCGGCAGCCACATAATTTGTTCAGCATCCGAGGATGGGAGAGGAGGAACCTCCACTCTTCTCTCTAACCATTCACCTCCCTCTTAACCCTTCCTCCCTGATCTCGACAAATCATCTTGGTGCTTAAGATAGAATCGGATTTGGACGTCTGGAAACTGACACGGGTATGAATTTCTCATCGGTTGTGTGACCTCTTGGGGCAAGTCACGTAAAAGGACAGGAGCGTCGTCGGTTTAAAAAAAAAAAAAAAAAACCCACCTTGAAGGGTTGCTGTGCAGTATAAACGGCCTAATGTACGATAAGTATTTTGTGGAGAGCCTACTACGTAGTAAGTCCTCAATGAATGGTGGGTGTTGTTATATTTACTAACTAGTCCTGCTGTGGTCAGAGGTCTAAATATGGGGAAAATTGGGACCTGAGAAAGAAAGTGGAGTCGGAGTGGCAACCGCTCTCCCGGATCGAGGTGGTGTTCACGGAGCCCGGGAACTTACCCCCAATTCAGGATAGTCGGCTCCAGCCTGCGTGGTCACCACCTCCACACCACACCCAGCTCGTTCGCCCTCACTCTCACTCCAGCAGCCCCAGCCAGAGGTGTTGTCACACCAGGTGCTTCACACCCAGCAGTCGCCCGGTTTCGCTCTGAGGTCATCAACCCCATCACCCTCCGGGCAGCCTGGCCACAACAACGAACTGAGGGCGAGGAGACAGCACCCTCGCGTCACAATCGGGAGATTCTCGCTGATAACTAATCTAGGGCACGGCGGAAATAGGGTTTCCCTTCTCCCCATCCCACAACTACCGACCCTTCTTCCCCCAAATAAAAAGAGGCGGGGCGAAGCCAGAACCTGGCGCGGAGAGGATGCGAGCCAGTGTGGGGGGGGGTTCCCGGGTGGCCCAGAACACGAGGGAGTTTTGCCGAGGATCCACCCTGCCCGCCGGGAGCCAATGGCTGGGGAGAGCGGCCGGGAGCGAGCACCGCCCTACGCGAGCCCTAGGGGGCGGGGCCTACCCTGGGGCGGGGCCGCGGCCGAGGGCGGGGCAGGGAGGCAGCATGCTAAGCCGGGTGCGCTCCGCCGTGGCGCACCTGGTGAGCTCAGGGGGCACCCCGCCCCCGCGCCCCAAGTCTCCCGACCTGACCAGCGCGAACTCGGCGCTGCCCACCGCCGCTCTAGAGGTGCCCAAGAGCCCTTCCGCGAGGGCTGGGAGCGGGAGCACGGCGCCCCCGAAGACAGCAGAGGCTCGCGCGAGCTTCTCCCGACCGACCTTTCTGCAGCTGAGCCCCGGGGGATTGCGACGCGCTGACGACCACGCTGGCCGGGCTGTGCAAAGTCCCCCGGACACCGGCCGTCGCCTGCCCTGGAGCACGGGCTACGCCGAGTGAGCGCCCCTGGGAGCACCCTAACCAGGATGGGAGCCCCACCCCCCACTCCCCTCCTCATCTCGGCATCCGGGGCGCTGGGGCGCGTTCCTCTCGCTGCGCTGGGTACCAGCAGCTCCCTTTCCCCAGAACCCTTGCTATCCTCTGGGCTGCGGGCCGCACCTCTTCCCAGCCCTTTCTCCAGTCGGTGCAGCCTTCCTCAGGACCTTCCAGCTCCTTGACTACCCTCACCCGCGCCGCCTCGGGACCTTGTTCCCTCCCAGAGCCCGGAGGGCGGAGGGCCCCGCGAAGGATGAGTTGGCCGGTTCTCGGTCGCAGCCCGGTTCTCAGTCGCAGCCCGGTTCTCAGTCGCAGCCCGGCAGTTTAATGGCTAAGGGAGGAAGGGTTTCAAGGAGACGGGATCTCTTTTAATAGAGGAGATGGCGGCTAGGAAGACTCTCTCCCGGACTTCTCGACCCCAGCGCCCCAGTTCCCTGTTCCTCTTACGGTTCCCCTCCCCCTCCACACCCAAAAATAGCCCGCGACACCTGGCGGCCGCGGGCTTCCCTTGGGTCGGGGGCAGGGGGCGCCGGGGGGAGCGGGAGGGTCCCCTTTGGACTCCTCTCGGCACGTGGACTTGTGCTGTCCAGGCAAGGAAGTGGACCCCCTGGTGGGAGCAGCCGGCTTGCTCCCAGGCGACGTGTATTTTTAATGCCTGTGCTGGGAAAGCGGAGCACCGAGGGAGAGGGGGGCGCTGAGGTCGCTGAGGGTCGTTGCGGATGGACCCGTGGCCCCACCGCTAGCTCTTTAGCTTCCTAGTATTTGGGAAGAGTTGGCGGTGTTACTGGCTCCTGCGCAGTCCAGGTGGGCTTCCACCTCCACCTTATTTCAGTTCCTCTTTCTGGATCTGGGCTGAAGCACTTCCTCATGGCCAAAGCAGCAGAAACTTTCACTAGATCGTTTTAGCCTAAAGGTGGGTGTGATCCTGAGGGTGGAGTGCTGTGCACCAAGCACTAGAAGAGTCGATTCGTTCTCAGGATGGGATGTAGAGTCTTGGCAAGCAGGGAAGTCAAACCTCCCGCGCCCCCAAGCGGCCCCTCCCGGTGGCAGCACCATTAGGGGTGCCCCTTTTGCCAGGCGTGGAGGACCTGAGGCAGGCAGGTGCTGCTGCAGTCTTTTCTAGGAGGTGGTGGGGCCTGACACCCAGACAGTGTGCCCTGTGCCTTGCCCTGCCTCCCTTCTCTTCCCTCTGGCCTGGATCCCAGGTGGCTATGACCTTTCTCAGCTTGGCCAGCAGGCCAGAGTGTGTATGTCTAAGGTGGGGGTTATTCCAGGACCTGGTTTCGTTTCCAGCCTGATGTGGTCATCTTGGCAGGGTCATCAACGCCGGCAAGAGCCGGCACAATGAGGACCAGGCCTGCTGTGAAGTGGTGTGTGTGGAAGGTCGGAGGAGTGCTTCAGGGGTGCCGAGGGAGCCTAGCCAAGGCCAGGTAAGCCCCCAGTCCCCTTCCTAACCTCCAGAAACAGGGTCATACCTCTCCCCAGGGAGTCTAGGCATCTGGTTTTAAATCTGAGACACATGGAAGACCTGCCTTCTAGCTCACTAGCTTTCTACCGTTGGGCATAGAACCTTTATCTGGCATGGATCAGTTAGATTCTACCACATCAGTATGCATGTTTAGTTTTTCACTTAAGATGTAGATGATTCAATTAATTACCAATGCTTATTTTTTGCGCCTTTTATCCTCTGAGTTTGGGTTTTTGATGTTTTACTTTCTGACACAAAGTAGGCCCTTGGTGAATGAGTGAAGAAATCTAATTTGCCTTTATTACCAAGCTCTGACCTCCTCTCTGATGTATGTATGGATGGATGCCCAGAGGTTTGCTCTCCATGCATGCACACACACACACAATCACTTACCTCTAACTTTTTTTCCACCAGGGACTGTGCTTCTACTACTGGGGACTGTTTGATGGGCATGCAGGGGGTGGAGCTGCTGAAATGGCCTCCCGGCTCCTGCATTGTCACATTCGGGAGCAGCTAAAGGACCTAGTAGAGATACTCCAGGACCCCTCGCCACCTCCCCTCTGCCTCCCCTCTACTCCAGGGGCCCCAGGTTCCTCAGATCCCTCTCACTTGGTTGGTCCTCAGTCCTGCTGGTCTTCACAGAAAGAAGTGACTCATGAAAGCCTGGTAGTGGGGGCCATTGAGAATGCCTTCCATGTCATGGTGAGTGGGTGTTCCAGGCCAAGGGCCTGCTAGGCAGATACTCTGAATTCTGTATGGAATCCAGGTGGCCTGAGGGTGTGACCCTGAGAACCCACAACACCTCTGAGAGCCTGAGCAGAGCTTGGTTCAGAGGGGAGGGAGGAGGGGAGTTACACCCATGTCTTCCCTCCTCTCCTCCAGTGTGGCTTGGCTGGGCCAGTTTGCTTCTGCAAATAGAGGGGGGTGGCTATATGCCTGGAACTTCTTCATCCATCCCCTTCGACCTTTCCTCACATGGCAGGATGAGCAGATGGCCCAGGAGCGGCGTGGCCACCAAGTGGAGGGGGGCTGCTGTGCACTGGTTGTGGTGTATCTGCTAGGCAAGGTCTACGTGGCCAATGCAGGTGACAGCAGGTAAGGGGGGGACGGTTGACAATGGTTACAGGGAGTCACACTCTGGAATGGGGTAACAGAAAAGAGTGAGGTGGCGGGTGTTTAAAAAATCAAAGAATGGAAGGAGTCAGAAAGAATCACAGACATAAGGAAGGGCCTGAAATAGCCATGAGGGGAGGAAAGATGGGGGTCTGGGTGCGGGATCCTAAGGGCCATTCTGGCCTTTCTGGAATTCTCCACGAGGGATCTGAGGAGAGTCAAAGCCAAATCTTTTCTTTCTCTGGGCAGAGCTATCATTGTCCGGAATGGTGAAATCATTCCAATGTCTCGGGAATTCACCCCAGAGACTGAGCGCCAGCGTCTTCAGCTGCTCGTAAGTAGGAACCAAACATCCTACCTCTGTTCTTTGTTGAGTTTTGTGTCTGTTTGTGCCCTATGTCCAGGAACTCCCCCCGCAACACACAGACAGACAGCTCCTTACTGGGACAGGGCTGAGCTGGTTGAGGACGCAGCAGGAAGGAGTAGGGGCCGCTCAGTTGCTCCCTCCTGGGCCCCCACTGAGGAAGGAAGTGGAGTCATTGGTGGGGAGGGAATGGCAAAGGCCTGAGAGGGGTTTAGAGTTTTAAGCACTGGCTCTGGAGCTAGACTGTCTGTGATTGTATCCTGATTCGAGTGCTTTGCTAATTGTGTGACTTAGGACAATTCCCTTAACTTGCGTCAGTACTTCCTGCCTAAGAGGGTTGTTGTGAGCAATAAATGAGTTAATTAGGCTAATATTAGACAGTGCACCACACCTTGTAAACTCCATTTAAGGGTCTGCTACAATTAAGATCATTTATACACCAGGGTGTGCTGTAAGCCTAATGGTCTCTGGCCCTATGCTCTGTCGGGCCACTCCCAACCCCAGGGCTTCCTGAAACCGGAGCTGCTGGGGGGTGAATTCACTCACCTCGAGTTCCCTCGAAGAGTTCAGCCCAAGGAGCTGGGTCAGAGGATGCTGTATCGGGACCAGACCATGACCGGCTGGTAACACTTCCCTCAGAGCTGGGTCCATTCCCATAGCAACGCAACCAGTCCCTTACCAGCAGCAAGGTGGAAGCTGGAGGCTGGGCCAGGCTGGGAGTTTGGGGGATGTGGCTCTTAGTGGTTTGTGTGAGGGGTGTGGCTCCTAGGGGAGAGAGCCTTTGATGCCTGGGTGATGCCTCCTCTACTCCCCCCTCCCCAGGGCCTACAAAAAGATCGAGCTGGAGGATCTCAGGTTTCCTCTGGTCTGTGGGGAGGGCAAAAAGGTAAACTCCATGATAGAGGTGGGAGAGGGCAGGAGGACCGACCCATCACAAGTTGTCTAGGGAGGTGGAGGTTCTACCTGAGGGCAGGGCAGGGGTGGGAGGGGCCACTGTTTCAGAGAGTCTGGGAGAGGGCTATAGCAACATCCCTGCCTCATTTCCATTAGGCTCGAGTGATGGCCACCATTGGGGTGACCCGGGGCTTAGGAGACCACAACCTCAAGGTCTGCAGTTCCACCCTGCCCATCAAGCCCTTCCTGTCCTGCTTCCCTGAGGTGAGCCATATGGGGACCTCCTTAACCACACCTGACCTCCTCTGGGGGTCTTAGGCTGGTTTTCACCGCAGGTGTCCGCATCCACAAGCTCCCTCTCCACTCTCTTTTCCTACCAGGTGCGAGTATATGACCTGACGCAGTATGAGCACTGCCCGGATGACGTGCTAGTCCTGGGAACAGATGGGCTGTGGGATGTCACCAGTGACTGTGAGGTAGCCGCCACTGTGGACAGGGTGCTGTCCGGCTATGAGCCCAATGACCCCAACAGGTAGGGGGTGAATGACAGTGAAGGGATGACAGTGGGGAAGGAACGGGCAAAGGGAAGCAATGAGGGCCTGTGTGTGTATCTTCCCATGTACATGCTGGTACGTGAATGTGCTCCTGTGCTTCTGGCAGGTACACAGCGCTGGCCCAAGCTCTAGTCCTGGGGGCTCGGGGCACTCCCCGGGACCGTGGCTGGCGTCTCCCCAACAACAAGCTGGGTTCCGGGGATGACATCTCGGTCTTCATCATCCCCCTGGGAGGGCCAGGTAGTTACTCCTGAGAGGCTCAGCCCCGATCCTCCTGCCGCCGTCCCAGCCTCTCCATGCTTATGCCCCACTCGCCCAAGTTCTGAAGTTGTCTCCCTGACCTTCTTTAAGTGGCGGTTTAACTGAAGAAGGGGTATCAGTTAGATCCAAAATTATTGCTATTGGCAAATAAACCAGATGGATAAAAAATGTGTGTCTTTAATTACTTTGACTAGAAACCGAAAGGTTACGATAAGCTCTTTGGGGTGGTGGAACGTACACCAGACCAGTCCTAATATTGTCGTGTTCCCAGCTTCTTTCTCCTACCCTCTGCTTTTCCCGCTCTTCCACAGTCTCATTCGTCCAAGTCAGTACTTCCAGCCCAGACCTCTCCTGAGCTTTAGACCAGTGGTGTCCAAACTTTTTTCAACGTTTTTTACCAAAGGGCCATATGCGGTAAAATACACAAACAGCCGGGCCACTCACTGGAGGTGAAGTACGTATTGCCTCACCTGGTTTATTTAAGTAAACTAAATATGTTTTTGGAATTTGCTGCGGGCCAATTAAAAATGGATTGCGGGCCGCAGTTTGGACACCCCTGCTTTAGACCCACGTATCCCATCTATCTCCTCGGCATTCGGCAGACACTTTACTGAACACACCTCAAGGCGAATTCATCATTTCCTCGACAGACATGTACCTCTGGTTCGTCATCTCTGGGCACCAGCTCAGCTGTTCAAGGTGGAAAGCTTGGAGTTGGTCACCTTTGGCTTCCGTGTATTCCTCATCAAGCTAATTGATAATCACTAAGTATGGTTGATTATATAAAAATGTATTTCATATTTCTCCACTTATCTCCACCCTGTCACTACCTTAGTACCTCAGTTCTGGACTACATTAGCCTCCTAACTCATCTCCGAACTCTGTCTCCAGGCCACTCTCCCATTTCCCCCAATATACTGGGGACATAACAGAGTGACCTTTCCGCAGTGTGAATCGGAGTTGGTTATTCCCCTAAGAGAACATTTCAGTGGCTCCTTACTGCACCGAGACTCAAATCAACACTCAACTCAAGTGTGACATAGAAGATTTTTCATGATCTGGCCACTGGTTCCTCCTCCTGCCCTCTAAGGCTGGGTATTCCATAGCCCAGGCATGCCCGCATTATAACGACTGCCTCCTGTATTATGACTGTCTTAGGAGACGGTATGGAGTCGCAGTTAAGAGCAGGGGTTCTAGAGTCCTGCTGTTTGGATTCTGGTGCCAGACCCAATATCAGCTCTGTAACCTCTCTGAGCCTCAAGTTGCTTCTCAGTAAGATGGAGATAACAGTACTACCTCATAAGGTTGTTGTAAGGACTCATGTAGTTCACATGTGTAGAGCCAGGCCCATACAATAAGGGTTCAGTAACTGTTAGCTATCTTTAAGTAGTCTATATTCTGAATTTATACCAAGTTCTTTGAAGGCAGAAATTGATCTGAACTGAGCACATAGTTCTCATTTCACACTCCATAAATGTTCATTGAGCAGGTTAAGAGGCCTGAGGACCAAAGTGCTCTGGACCTGGGTTTCTTCATTATTCAAATGTGTGGGTTGCACTTCAGATCGTTCAAGTCTATAGACTTCCAACATTCATTCATTAAGCAAATATTTGTTGACAGCCTATTATGTGCCACTCACTGTGCTGGCCAGCAGGAAGGGACAGGTTGGAGGAGCAGAGGGGACAGCAGGGGGGCCAGACAGGCCCCAGTGTCTAAATTCTTGTTCTGTCACATACATATTGCGAAAATTGGGGCAAGCCACTTCTCTGAGCCTCACGTTTTTACAGGCACCAGGGGATTGGTATACTTTACCCGAAGATCTGTGATGAGTAGAAAAAGGGCGGAGCTGTGTAGTTACGGAGTACAAGATAATAAAATGTGAGTAGCCGTCCTCAAGCAACATCTGCTTCCTCAGCCGGTACCTTACAAGGAAGGAGATAACACGTGTAGGTAAACACCTCATGTGTCAAGTCAGACGGGGCTCAGTGCCCTTAGCGGCACAGTAATAACTATTGGGATGAAAACTGAATTCCCAGCTGGGCATCTGGATTTCCGGGAGGAATTGAACTCATGGAAATTCCAGGCCTGGGGAAGGAAGGAAGATTGTGAAGTATAGGACATTGGCCCGGGTCGCAACGATTCTCAGAAGTTCTCAAGGCTGAGGGATGATGTGGGCTGTATTGACGCTGCAGCGGTTCTAGGAGCAGAAGGTGGGTCTCCTTCGCAGCCCCCAACTGGGGCGTCCCGGAGGCCGCCCTTTACCCGGTCCCGCCTCCCGGGAGGTCCCAGGTAACGTAGGGACAGGTGGCTGGGTGGCCACGGGAGGGCAGCAGCGGCCCTTTCTCGACCCCACCGCGAGCTCCTCTCAACTTTCCCGACGCAGGTCCGCCCCTAGGGGCTGGGAGGCGGGGCAGAGGGACAGTCCTCAGGGATCCGCCTCGCCCCGCCGCCCAGTCCGCCCCAATCCAGGCATCTTCTCCGACCCCGGGGGCCGGCGCCCTGGATCCCCCAGCCGGCGGCGGGGGTGACCATTGGGTGACCAGAGCCCGGGCTGTGGCGGGCGGAGCTCCCGCTCGGGGCCGCCCCTCCCCGCCGCGGCGCTAGAGGAGGGCGGGCCGGGGCGCCCGGGTCAGTGTCTGCCTCCGGCTCCCGCAGCGCAGCTGAAGGCGGCCGAACGGAAGGTACCCAGGGCCGGGGGCTGGGGTTGGCGGGGAGTCCGGGAGCTGGTCCCCGGGAGAGTACTCTGCCCGTCCGCTTGGCCGGAGCGCGGGGCGCCGGCTGCCTGGGGGCATTGGCCAGAGCGCCGGCCGCCTGCTTTCGCCTAGGATGCGGCTTCTGGGCTGTGCGGGGGTCCGGCCGGCTCAGCCCCTCCCTGGGCTGTAGCTGGGCCCCGGGAACTGCCCCACCGGGCCTCTAGCCTGCTGGTGTCCAAGCCAGAGTCCTTTCTCTTCTGGAACCTGCCCGCCTGGGAGAGGGGACAACTTGGGTCTCCGAGAGGGAGTCTCCGCCCAGACCCGGCAACTCCCAGGCCGGGCGGCCAGCGGTGGACCTGGGCTGTAGTGTGGGTCCAGGCCAAGGCCCGGTGGAAGTGGTGTTTCCCCCAGTCCCGGCCGTGAGGATGGCCGGAATAGGGGCGGGGTGGACACCGCCCTAGACGGTTCCTGGAGCCTGCTTCGGGCAGGAGGTAGGGGAGATTAGGAAGGATCCAGCCCGTGAGAGTGTGTGTGTGTGTGTGTGTGTGTGTGTGTGTGTGTGTGTGTGTGTAAGGATCCCCTCCCTTCCAGCCCTCTCCCTCACACTCCATAACCTGGCTAAAGATTAAAGATTATCCTGGAGGTTTGGTCTGGGAGACCTGAGACCGAGTCCTGCCCTCTGCTCTCACTTCCCATGTTCAAGTTGAGGAGGAGGTATCTGATTCTTTTCTACACCTCAGGGTGGTCGGCAGGGAACAGCTGGCCCCCTGGTCATCTGGAAATCCAGAGAATGATTGAAGAGAGGGCGGCGGGAAGGAGTCTCAAGGAAGGCCCCGGGAGTTCCAGGCTCCATTCCAGGCCATGTGTGGGGCTTGGTTGCCTCTCTTGGGGTCAGTGGGGCAGTTCCTCTGGGGCTGCTTCTCTCAGGGAACTGCTATCCTTGCCACCTTGGCCTTGGGCCTAAGTGCGCTGGCCTGAGCCAACCAGGGCTTGAAGGGAAAGTCTTCTAATTGAGCTGGGGGCTCCAGGTCACTTAATGCATGCCCTTGACCCTGAGTTCTGGCCTACGCCTCCCACTGTCCAGTGCCACCCAAACTGCCTTGCTGGGGGAGGACAGTTGCATACTCAGGCTTGAGCAATTGATTATTGCCCTCCATCGACACTGCCCATCTCACATTGGGGCTATCCCACCCTGTTTTCACACAGCTGGACCAATGGAACTAGTGGGAGGAGTTGGTCACCTGGGTAGAACTTCTAAGGAACCCCTTTTGGGAAGGATGGTTTCCATTTTTGGAGGGGATCTGCTGGCATGAATGCCTTCTTGCCTGTCTTTTAGGGTGTCATGGAGAGCCCTTTTTGAGGTGGGGAGAGTGTGACCGTGTACTCTCAAGTATAAATTCTCTCTGACTCACATCCACTTCCCCTCATCAGAGAGAGAGAGAGAGAGAGAGAGAGAGAGAGAAAGTGCTGAGGGAAGCCACTCAGGACCCCACTGTTGAAAAGAACTAGACTTGGGCTGGAATATTTGCTTCCTAAAGAGCAGACAGAGCCAGGGGTGTGAGGTGGTTGGTGGTGGTATGTGGGAAGTAAAGGCGTTCAACCTAGTTTGACAGGATGTGGGACGCAAAGAAAAAGGCAGGTTTTGGGCAGAGATCAGGTTACCCTCTCCTTTCTTAACTACTCCCTGCCTGGTTGGTGCTGGGACTGGCCCTCATTTGTCTCCTTTTTGGGGGCTCCTCCCAACAGCCTCGACTTCACATTAGCCTTGGAGCCCGGGCACTTCAGCCGGCCGGAGGTCAGCCCCTCTCCCCAGGGGAGGACATGACCAGCTCCACCGGGAATCTGGGAAGGTGTGATGAACTTGGGTAGATGTTTATTAGTGTGGAGGACGTGGAAACCCCAGGAAGCTGACTCCTGGCCCTGAGTCACTGGGAGGGGTGGCCAGGGCCTTGGGTGAGCTGGACAAAGGGGAGGAGGGGCTGCTCCAGGGAGTGGGTGGAGGTGACTCCCTGGCGGATTATTCTCACTCACTGTGCTGTGGTGGATGTGCGGCTCCCTACAGTGTGGTCATTGTCCCCTGCCTGGGGCTGAGTGACCCAGTGTTGCTGCCAGACCCAGGAGGAAGGGGGGAGGAAGGCAGGCTGCCCGAATGTGGGCTGTGGGCACTTCGGGACTGAGCCTCCTTTGTATGACTTGGGGCTTTGGGAACTGGGATGGGGTGGGTCAGGGAAACCACCTGGCTGCTGCCACTTCTGTCTTGATTTCCCTGCCTCTGCTCTTTCCACCTCTGGGGTGACATGTGGAAAAGGCAACAGATTCTATAGTCACACAGCCCTGCTGTGAGTGCCGTCCCTGCCACGACTCTGCTGAATGTCTCAGCCTCACTTTCCTAGTTTGTCAAAATAGGAAGCTCTCCATCTTCCTTCCAGGCCTTTGGGGACTGAGGGAGATGATTTTTGTTAAAATGCCAGCAGTTTCCCTTATCCACTTACCGCCTGGTAGTTCGTTCTGCTGGCCTGTGATCTTAAAGAGGGGCTCATTTGTGACTGGCACAGGCATGACTTGTGCGGAGAAAAGGGACAGTGTGTTCTAGATCGGACCTTAGCGATTACTAAATTTTGTAAGTACCAAAATCCTGGCAACAAATGAAGTCTGACTTGAAACCCTGATATGTATAGCAGATAAAAGCTAGCTCTTCTGAACACATCCCTGAGCACCCCTGTAAGTGTCCATTGGGGAAAACCTGTCCCTGAGATGAGGAATTTCAGGCTCAGTTGCCTGAACAGTTGGTCCTTGGCAAGAACATGTCTGAGCAAGCCCTTCTCTCCCTTTGCTGGATGCCTCAGTTTCCTGGGAGGTCTTGGGGTCCCCAGAGTTGTTTTTGGATTTACTGGCTTTTCTCAAAATCCCCATTGCCTCTTTTCTGCCAGCCCCAGCTATGGCTGCAATCCGGAAGAAGCTGGTGATTGTGGGGGATGGGGCCTGTGGGAAGACCTGCCTCCTCATCGTCTTTAGCAAGGATCAGTTCCTGGAGGTCTACGTCCCTACGGTCTTTGAGAACTACATCGCAGACATAGAGGTGGACGGCAAGCAGGTGAAGGCAGAGCCCCTTCCCATCTCACCTGGAGCCCTGCCCTGACACTATGGACCCAGGGTGTCCTTTGCTCCACTCTCCCTGCTGGAACCAGTGAACGTTAGTAAGGGAAACTGCAGTCTTAGGACATCTAGGTACACCTCCTGGTTCTCTGCGTAGTGGCTCTGTAACCAGGGCTCAGTCTCCCTTCGCCTCTGAGCTTAAGCTCTCCCAACTACAAAGTGGGGACAATGATAAGGCCTTTGAAAAGGTTTTGGAGGGTTAAATCACAGTGGTGTTTACAATGGCAACTCAGACTAAACAAAGACCAAGCACTGGCATCTCAGGATTGTAAAAACCCTACTTTATGTTGGGTGAGTGATGAGCACTGTTCCTGGCACATAGCAAGTGTTCAGATGTTCAGTAAGCCTCAAGGACCAGTGGCTTCAAAGGACCTCTAGTGGCAGGTTGGGACATGTGACTGGGGCCCTCAGGCTAGGTACTCACTGGCCCTGTGTGTCAGGTAGAGCTGGCCCTGTGGGACACAGCAGGCCAGGAAGACTATGACCGTCTGCGGCCTCTCTCCTACCCGGACACTGATGTCATCCTCATGTGCTTCTCCATCGACAGCCCCGACAGCCTGGGTGAGGTGGGGGTGAGGATGTTGGCGGGAGAGGACTGAGAACCCCTTGGCATCAACCAACCCAAGGTAGCTTTATGCCTTGGCTCATTTTAGCCATTTGCAGAGGCTGAGGCTATGGAGAGGAGTGCAGGGGGCAGTTAGCTCCTTCACTCTGGCCCTTGGGAGGGCTCAAGGGAGGGTGTCCTGGGAAGGGGAGGGGTTGAGCTGTGGAAGGGAATATGCTGCAGAATAACCTGTAAGACTGCTGTGTGGAGACCAGGGGCCCCTGGGGGCGGGGGGCTTTCTAGCTAAAGAGGAGGCACCGTCCAACACCTGTTGGGACCTATCTATTCAGAAAACATTCCTGAGAAGTGGACCCCAGAGGTGAAGCACTTCTGCCCCAACGTGCCCATCATCCTTGTGGGAAATAAGAAGGACCTAAGGCATGACGAGCATACCAGGAAGGAGCTGGCCAAGATGAAGCAGGTGGGTATGGCGGCCAGGCTGGGAAAGGGAGCCTTCTCTCCAGGGCAGTGCCATTAGAGGTGTGGTGTCCACTGCCTACCCTCGCCCCCCACATCTGCACCTGGCTGGGGGGGGGGAACCAGAAGGGTCCCTATTGTCTGATCTAGTATCTGATGTAGCTATCAGAGAATGAAGTGACTTGTCCAAGGTCACTGCATTTTAACTTATTCGTCTTGAGTTTGGGGCTATTAAGATAAACAAGAAAATCTGTCCTCAGACAGTTTGTAATAATTTTGCTTGGGGTATGCAGGTCAGACGGTCAGAGCACCCAGAGATGTGGGCTGATGGGCATGATTAAGTGGCTGGAAGGCAGGCCCAGAATGAGGGAGCTGGCTTACCTCGGGACCTGGTAGCCGGTTCTCCAGCCAGGGGATTGGAGTATTAGAGAAAGCTGCCAGGATAAGGAATATGGACTATTCTGTAAAGATAATTGTGGCAAGGTTTTAAACTGAAAACAGACGTGATCGGATCTGCATATCAGTTTTTCTGGCAGCCATAGAGCATGGCTTGCAAGAAAGAATGGAGGCAGGAATGTCAGTTAAGAGGTGCTACTCTTTCAGGGAAGAGAACGGTATACTGTGGGATATAGTGTTGATGGGAGAGAATCTTGAAGGTAACCCTGAGAGCCTTGGGTACCTGGCCCCAAAGCTGCCCAGGTTGGCTGGGTCTTGGGTACTATGGCGGGGTCAGAGCTGGAAGTATTTGTTCCAGTTACTATACTTATGGGTGTGCCTATGAGAAGCACCTTGCCACCACCATCTTCCTTTGACCTCACACCTTCCATCTTCCCAGGAGCCCGTTCGATCTGAGGAAGGCCGGGACATGGCGAACCGGATCAATGCCTTCGGCTACCTCGAGTGCTCAGCCAAGACCAAGGAGGGGGTGCGGGAGGTATTTGAGATGGCCACTCGGGCCGGCCTCCAGGTCCGCAAGAATAAGCGCCGGAGGGCCTGCCCCATTCTTTGAGACTAACATTCCCCTCCTTCGCCATCTCCCTTCCCTTCACAGGGGTGCAGAGCCCCCAGACCACCTTCTTAGGGCTCCAATGCTGAAGACTCCCTTTTTCAGTTCCCTCCAGCCCAGGACTGCATTGAGTTTCCCCAGCACTCTGGGAACTTAGGGCTATGCCCTGCTTTCCCAGAGCAGAATTCTCCTGCTGCCATCTGGGTCCAGGGACACGGCTCTTGATCCCTTTGGCCTTCCCCAGAGGATGTCACACACTAGCACTTTATACACTCCTGGCTCAGAGGAGCATGTCTGGGGTAGGACACTCGGTGAAACCCAGAGTCCTAGACCCCTGGTATTCCTGTCCTGGGCATGGGCCTTGTCTCTGGCAATACCTGGGGGGCATGAATAAAGGCCACAAGCTTCAACGTGCATGTGGCAGCTTCCTGTCTTTCCTGGTCCCTGTCTTGCTTGTGAGTCTGGAGTCCCATCTCGCCTCATTTCCAAGTTGCTTGCCAGACTGACCCCCGTTTGCAAAGGCAGGACTTTGGGCCGGCAGGGTGGAGTCTTAGAGCAAAGGATGAGGTCATGCCTGGCTTTGGGCCTTGGAGGCGGGTGAGGGGAGTGGTCTGGAGCAGGGGCTAAACTTAGAAGCCTGTGGGTGGCTTCTCTGCCACCTCCCACAGGGTTTCCGCCTCTGGACATGGGGGCTGGGTTCCTCTCTAGCTGGGAGGGGATATGGCCCTGGGTGGGGTTCCACCCTCCCCTGTGGGGTCAGCTTGGGAGCTCCTGGAAGCCGGGACCAGGCTGAGAAGACATGGAGGCTTTGGCATAGAACAATTTTGTTTTGAGTTTTCTTTCCGCCTCTTATCCCCACTGTTAGCAGCTTACTATGTCATTCTCCCCTGCAGGGGAGGGGGTGGAATGGCTTGGGTTGTAAACTCCTTCCCCCAGCCTTCCTATCCCTTGGAGGGGCAGCTCAGCTGGGTTCTGGTTCATGGTGGGTGGGCGGTTAAGGCTTGGCTGGTGTGCGAAGGCCAGCTGCTGTCCCTTCAGAGCTCGTTCCTCCACTCTGGCTCCACTTGCAGGGGCAGGCTGCCTTCACCCTCCCGCTCCTGGGGGAGGTAGTCCTTACTTTGGGGTCCTAGAAAGAAAGGAGGGGAGCTCGGACTTCCTTACCTCCTCCCCCAGCACTGTCCTGCACCTGGCCCACCTGGCCCAACCGTACCTGAGGTAGAGGAGCTGAGCTTGCTCATATCTTGGAGTAAGTTCTGTCCTTGCTGCAGGTCCAGTTTGGCAGGGAAGGGGCACCCGGTATATCCCCCGTTTTCTTTACAGAACTCCAGGAATCTGTGGAGGACAGGGCCATTCACACACACAGAACTGTGCAGGGTTGGCCGAGGAGTGCCTGCGGAGGCTGGGGAGTAAGCATCAGTCCTGCCACACAGGCCTGTGCCTTTGGGCAAGGTATCAACTTAAATGGGGGTACCATGACGATGGACAGGTCTCAGGATGAAATGAGGCACAAGAAGGTGCTTAATCAAGACCCACCCGCCCTAGGCTGGGGACGGTGGCCTCCAAGAGGGACCACAGGGTGGGAATGCTCACGCCTTCCAGTCGGGGTCATGGCCCAGGAGGAGTGGGTTGCCCACCACGATGAGCAAAGCCTTGGCCCGGGTCACAGCCACATTGAACCTCTGCAAGGAAGAAGTGGTGGCGTCACAGGAGGGAAGGACCCTTAGGAAGGAGGAATTCCTGTTACCCACCAGCCCTCAAACCTTGGGGTTCTTCAGGAAACCCAGATTAAAATCCAGATCCAGCTGCACAAAGCTTTGGCTGCTCCGCACAGTGGAGATGAGGATGACGCTGCGTTCCTGGCCTTGGAACTCTTCCACGGAGCCCACCTGGCAGGGAGGGGACACGACCTAAGACCCGGGGCTCAGAGCAGAACCAGAGGGACAAGCCCTGCCTCAGGGAGCTTGAGCTCCAAGGCAGGTATGGAGAAGTCACTGGGTAATTGTCACTGTGCAGTGTGTGTCTCGCCAGGGGCAGGAAAGAGGACAGGAGGATGCCCGGGAAGCTGACACCGGAAGGGGTGAATGCAAGTGAAAGGGGTAGGGGCTGGAGCATGTTCTAAGCTGAGAAAATTCCGCAACTCAGAGCAGTGTTTTTCCAAACTCCTAAAGACCATCACGAAGTACTTCTTAAAAATATACAACCCAGACCTCTCAAATCAGCATTTCCAAGGAAGAGACCTCTCAATCTTAAAGCGTTGTTTTTCAACCCTGGCTGCCTGCACGTGAGATCACCCGAGCAGCTGGAAAAAATACAGATGCCCTGGGGCTGCCCCCAGATAGCGTGTTAATTGGCTGGGAGGGGCCCTGGCACCGGCCAGACTGCAGGTTCTCCAGCTGGTTCTTATCTGCAGCCGGAGTTGAGAACCCTCACCTTAGAATCAAGCCACTGACTCACCCAGAGGGTGCGAGAGGGGAGCGGGACACTTATCACATGACAGGCCGGGCAGGCCTCGGAGTTTGGAGTTTGGACTTTATCCTTCACGCAGAGGCCTCCAACCAGCCTGATCGGAACAATAGTTGTGGGGCGTTTACTAAACATGCCGGACTTCCTGGTCCTATCGCAGAACCCCAAGTCGGGATCTCCCCCCCGGAGTGAGAAGCTTGAGAATCCAAGTCAAGGCTGGGATGGGGCCTGGGCTGGCCTGAAGCATCAGGGCAGGAGCCAGAAGTCTCTGGGAGGGGGAAAGTGAGGGGCCCACAAGGCAGGGGGCGAACGGGGTGGCGCTCAGTGTCACCTTCAAGTCCTTGATGTCATCCAGTCCCCGGAGCTCCTTGTCAAGTTTGGTGATGCAGTATCGGATTTTTTCCACCTAGAAGATGGGGATAGGTGCCTTTCTCTCTTGCCATTAGGGAGTCAGGCAGGCCAGGGAACTGGGAGGCAAAGAGGAGGGCAGCTGAACTCGGAGCTTCTGAGAGAGGGGGACAGCAGAGGCCCTGAGTTCCTGAAAGCTCCAGTGGGTGGTCTTGCTCTGAATAAGGTACCATGGGCAGGGGGGTGGTGTCCCACCCTTGATGGGCACTGAGGGCCTAACCTGCTTCCGGTATGGGGAGATCACGCCCACACTTCGGGGGCTCAGGCGGGCTTTGCCCTTCTTGAAGGAGGCGGCCAGGAGCAGCTTCAGGTAGGAAGTCACTGTGGCAGCCTCTTCGGGGTTGAAGAAGGATGGGCTGTTGCCCTCACGCTCGTCCTTGCCCATTACACCATGAAAGATGATGGGAAATCCCTGCACACAGTCAGGGGAAAGCCTCAGCTGCACCTCGCTGCTTCCCTTCCCTCTCCCCGCCAAACCCTTGCAGGCAATGTGGGATCCCAGGCCAAGGTGACAAAGGGCCCAGCACATGGCTTCCACTCAAGTCTCCTCCTACCCTGCACTTTCAATGGGACGGAAATTGGGGTACAGGGTGGGAGGCTTTCACCTGCCGGGGCAGACCCTCCCAACGGCAGAAGCGCTCTCGGTCTATAACGTCAGCACAAGCCTGCAGCTCCCCGTCATAATACAGCCGGTTAGGAATGTCCAGGATGGTGGGGTGAGACCTGGGAGGTAGAGGAGGAACAGCAAGACCAGCGGCTGGATTACTTCTGCCTCGCCCTCAGGGACCCCGTTCTCCCTGCTCTGGGCCCACACACGTTATCCTTCTGCCCTCTGCCCACTGGACAGCAGGCTCATTTATCTACAAGGTCTGCTGCTAGGACTGTAAACCAGACAACGGAACCACATGTGGTTCCAGGGAGGATCTGGCCCATGCATTTCATAGACCGGCCAAATTTAACAGAAGAAAACAAGAAATTAGGGACCCATTCTCAGGTTTCAATTTGGTCAACGAAGGGTGGTATAAAAACAAGCATCATCTATTATCACCATTATTTGGTGAGATAACGTAACGAAATCCCCAAACACAAACAGTACTAACACAACAGCTAACACTTACTGAACTCTTCGTGGACTCACCTAAGGAACTAAGGACTTCGGAATCCATGAGTGGTGTAGATGTATGAACTCACTGACTAAAGAAAGGACTGCTTTTTCATTTGAAGAACAATTCACTTAATGAAAAACTGCTCTGTCCTGATTTTTCTCATTTCTCCTTGGATTGCCTGGAAACTTAATCTGGGACCCACTGGCCATCCCTCAGTATACAGACAGGCAAACTGCTCTAGAGCAAAGCCACTTGCTAAATCACACAGCCAAGGAGTACAGTGATGCGGCCGAGGGGAGTCCTCCGACCTTCTGGGTTAGAGACCTTCTGCATCATACAGCCTTTAAGAAACAGGACTATAGGACGGGGCCTCTAGCTGGGGCTACGGAGGGTATGAAGGTGTGGCATGGCATGGGTCGGGGGGTGGATTGCAGGGTACCTGTAGTTGCGGAGGAGCTTAGTTATGAACTGGGGGTTATAGCCATTGGGGCCCTTCTTGTACAAGGTGTTGTAGGTGAGCAGCCGCTCCAGCATGGAGTACCCCAGCCCATGCTTCTGGGTCAGTGGGGAACGCAGCACAGGCCCCAGCTGCCGAGGGTCTCCCGCCAGCACCAGCTGTCCTCCTGGATTGTCCGTTTCCTTGACTTCCATCAGCCCTGGGGGGCAAGGAAGCATGGGGAGAAAGGTAAGTGGTGGGAGCTTCCTGACCCCACATGGGGTGGCGTGCCCGCAGCCCACCCCGAGCCCCTCACCTGCGATGGCCACCAGACTCTCGGGCTCCATGCAGTGGCCAGCCTCGTCGATGAAGATATGTGTGAAGTGATCAATGGGAAACTGGGCGGAGACCAACCTGGGAGGTGTCAGGCCAGGCAGGGTCATACCCAGCCACCTGACTACCAAACCTGAACGCTCACCCAAGCTGGCCCCTCACCCCACTCCCGAGCCTGCAACCTCTTCACACACATGATTAAGAAGTACACACACACACACACACACTTCCCACCTGCTGGCAGTGATGAGGGTGGTAATTAAGACGCGATATTCCTGCAGCTTCTTCTTGGCAGGAAACACGTACTCCCCCTTCTTTGCGTCCCAGTTACAGCAGGGCTGAGGATTGTGAAGGGAGAAGAGGATCGGCATGGTCCCACCCACTCTCAGCCTCACGTGGGCTCCGGGCCCCCAGACAATTTTATTCACCTTTCACTTTACACACAGGGAAACTGAAGGCCAGACCAGGATCCTGACCCACCCAAGGTCACACGGTATCGGAATCCAGGTCTCCTGGTCTCCTGGCCCCCGAGTCTATCCTGAGAGCCCCCAGCACCTGCCACCCTGTAGCCCCCCTGAACCTGCCCAGGTACCTTGATGTCCTCGGGCACCATGCGGATGTCCCTGCTGGGCGCCAGGAGGCGGTAGATGGAGCGGGGCAGGTGGACGCGGAGACGCTGACAGAGGAGATCGGCCCCCGAGTTGGATGGAGCGCAGGCCAGGATGTGGGCTTTGGGCAAGTGCTTCACCACCTGTTGGGGCGGGATAAGCAGTGTGGGAAGCACAGAAGTGTGGGTCTGCGGCGAGGAAGGAAGGCATGGAGAGGGAAAGGCTCGGATGTCACTCAGGATGGGGTTGTGACTCAGGCTGACGCAGTGTGGCATTTACTCCCGAAGCTGAGGGAGGTAGTGGCACAAAAGACAAGTTCTGACCCCCAGCCCCCCACTAGTCCAAATAGCACTTTAATGCTAGCAAACTTGCAGTAGTCTCTGAAGACTGGCATGTGAACGGTGACCCCGAGAGTTGGGCAGTACACAGCCTGCACAACAATGCTCAACAGCCACACTGATCCGTGAGGCCAGCTTAGGGGAGTTAGAAGCCGCGAGGAACCAGAATCCAGGGACAACTGCTTGGACCTGGAGGAGCTGGAGTACAGGCCCCGGGACTATGCTCAGGCCCCACCTGCTTGATGGCTTCCACTAAGGTGACAGTCTTGCCGGTGCCTGGAGGCCCAAAGATGATGTAGGGAGCTGGGCGGGTGGTGCCCGTAACAATGTGCTTCATGGCCTGTAGCTGCTCAGGGTTTGACTCCAGACTCCGGTCATACAGCCTGGCAAAGGGGCCGGGAACATGAAGTCATCCAGTGTCCCAGAGGCCTCCCTTCTCTGGGCCTACAGTCCAAGGAGCCCACAGTACCCCTGCCCACAGTCTCACTTGAGCTTCACATCTGAGGGCAGCAGCGGGACCCCACGGGAGGCCACAGGAAAGAGCGTGGGCCACAGCGGCCAGCGCCCCGTCAGCTCCAGGGCACGATGCTGTACCCGCAAGGGCTGGCGATTGAAGGTGAAGTTCACCTTGAAGGTCAGCCCATCCACAAAACGGCTCAGGAGGCTTTGGAAAGGGAGAGAGACAGGGGGCGGGGGTGGGAAATGAAAGGCCAGGACTCTCCATCTGTCCCAACTCCACTCCCACCTCCAAGCAATCCCTTCAGGAGAGGAAGCTGCTGATGCATCTCAGGGTCCCCATGAAGAAAAGCCTCCAACCCTGTCCCTGGGGTTCCACTCATCTCAAAAATAAGCATCCCTCCTCCCCTGGCCTCAGAGAGATGTCTTAGACCCTTCTGGCAGCTCAGGGTTCCCCTAACACTCACCTCGTGGAAAAGCTCAGCTTGACACGGTCCAATTCTACCCTGTGCACAAAGCCCTTGTAGGTGACAGGGTCATTCTGGTGTGTCTCAGAGGACAAAAGGGCAAACAGGTGGTCTCCCCGGAGCACTGAAGGGCGGCTCTCAGTCACCCCAGGAACCTATGGGGTGTGAACACAAGCTTCTATCCCAAGGAGGCCCACTGGAGGCTCCTACCTACAGGCTCTCTAGGTCTCCTCTAAAGGTCAAAGACTGAGGCTCGACCCTTCCATCCCAAGATTCAGGGAGTTTTGACTCTTTCCTCTCCCACGAAACAGCACAAGAGTCAGGGGAAGACGTAGGAGACAAGCATGTCCAAGCTGCTCAGAGACACTGAGCACAGGTATCCCAGGAACCGTCTGACACATGATACTTTAGGACTCAGAGCCAGCTTTCCAGCCTGTCCAGGTGACCTACTCTGCTTTTAAAATCTCATTCAAAACTCAGTTCCTGCAGGCGTGTCCCCGATCAGCCTCATCCCCGCCCCCTTCCTCATCCCTTGTGTGCAGGAATCCATCCTGGTGTGATTCCCGGCTTCTGTGGACACATTCAACATCTGACAGCCGGAAAGGGCTCTAAGAATTGTCTAGTCCAGCTTTGTGCTTTTCAGGTGAGGGAACTCAGGCCTAGAGAGAGCAAGGGACTTGCCCGAGGCCACGCAGCTGGTGGAAGCAAAGTCAGGATGAAAACCCAGGGGTGTTCCCCCTGCCCTGCTGACACTCTTTTTGGGCACAGGACCCCACTCGGCTCCTTGCTGAACAACTTCATCCCTCCTGCTTTGCCCCACCATCAGTGACAGCGTTCTGCCTGTAACCTATGGGTCGCTGACTTGAGCCCACCTCCCCACACCCAATCCAAGGCCTGACCTCCAGTGTGAGCAGCCTGGGGTTCTGGGCCACGGGGTCCCAGGTCATGGGCACCGACTCCAGATCATAGTGCCGAATATCATGCTCCATCTGCAGCTCTTCCAGGTGCAGCAGCAGCCGGAACTTCACCTCGTAGTTCCTGTACTTTAGGGCTGTCTCCAGCTGGGCTCTAGCAGTGATGGTTGGGGGTGGGAGGGTGCAGGAAAAAAATGGGTCAGGAGCATGCCCAGAAGCACCCACTCTCTCCCATCCGTAGCCCTGGGACCGAAAACACCAGGAATCACAGAAGACTAGAGAGCAGAGAAGTGGACGGGGGTCAGAGGCCTGGAAGAAGGGAGTCCTGGCTCTCTCGCTCTCTGATGCCCCCATTCCTCACCTCTGACCTGAGTCGGGATTTGCACCGTGGATCCTAGGGCCTGGAACATTCTCTTCCCCAAAACCTCCTATAACTCCCACCCTCACCTCATTCACGTCATTCTCTGGTCAAATGTCACCTCCAAGAGGCCATCTCTACCTGTCCTCTGCCAAGCAGCACAAGCCCTCCCCTTTGGTTTTAGCTGAGCTTAGCTTTCTTCTTCACATCACTCATGACTCCATGAAATTATAAATGTTTTTAAAGAAATTGTAAGATAGGGCCAGCCTGGTGGCTCAGGCGATTTGAGCGCCGTGCTCCTAATGCCGAGGACGCTAGTTCGATTCCCACATGGGCCAGTGATCTGCGCCCTCTACAGCTAAGATTGTGAACAACAGCTCTCCCTCGAGCGGGGCTGCCGTAGCAGCCGGAGGTTGGCGTGAGCGGCTGAGTGCTGCCATGGGCTGCTATGTGCTGCTGTGGGCTACCGTGTGCCGTCATGAGTGGCTGGTGGTCAGTGTGAGCGGCCAGCAGCCGGCAAGAGCTGCCGTGAGCGGCCGACCGATGACTGGCAACCGACTGCCTCAGCCGGGGAGAGTTCAAGGCTCATAACACCAGCATGGGCCAGGGAGCTGTGTCCTACACAACTAGACTGAGAAACAACGGCTTGAACCAGATTGGGGGTGGGGTAACGGAAGAAAGGGGGGCAAAAAAAATTGTAAGAGAAATGCTCATTCCCCCTACGTGGGCAAGGCTCTCCCTCACGTGACTGAGTCACCTTGAGCAGTGCAGGGCGCACAGTGAGTGCTGAGTAAGGGAATGAGTGAATGGAGCAAGGGACGCTGAGGACAGAGGTATGTGGCAGGGGGGAGAAGCCAGCAGTGAAGAGACGTGGAAAGCACGAGCAGTGCAGAGGGGTGCCACTTACTTGATTTCAGCAATCTCCTTTGGGGCAGTGAAGATACTTGTTCCCTGAAGAAGGCTGGGGAGCAGCTGCCGGAGGCGGGAGGGTGGGTGGTACGTCCCCAGTGCCAAACTCAGCTCCAAGTCATAGCCCTTGGCGCTGCAGGAGTAGGGGGAGAAAAGCTATCACAAACACAGAGACCCCTCACTTCAGAGACGTGGAGACAGCCCCTCCCAAGGGAGGATGCGTGAGTCTGGCACAATATGTTGCTGAAGGGGGTCCAAAGCCTTTGCTCAAGGATACAGAACTCCCTCCCTCATGAGGCTGTTCTCCCCAAGGGTGGACCACTCATTCTCAGTTCTGGAAAGCGCGATTCTTGGAAGCATTTAAACATACAGATGTAATACACACGTAAGCATATAACAATACATGTTCATTAGAGAAAAATCGGGTAATAGGTAATAAGTCATTGAGTAAACAATGTCCTCATCGTCCAGGGATAACCGACGTCAGCTTTTCGGTATACAGCTTTACAGACTTTTCTCTTTGTTAATTTGTATTATATACCTATGTTTTTAAAAAGGAAAAAACCCTCACAATGGTCTATAGTTTGCTTTCATAGCTCAGTATTTTGTGTACATCCAGCCATGTCAAAAACAGATGTCTACACAAATTCTACGATTCCATCCATATGAAATGTCCAAGACAGGGAAACTTACAGAGACAGAAAGCAGGTCAGTGGTTGCTTTGGGTGGGAGCGAAAGGCGAGACAGATGAAGGGAATGGTTCCTTTTTGGGATCATTGAAACAGATTGTGGGGATGGCTGCACCTATCTGTGAATATACACTAAAAACCACTGATTTGTACACTTTAAATGGGTGAGTTGCATGGTGTATGAATTGTGTCAATAAAGCTGCTAAAAAAGAGAGAGATGCCTACTATGTGCTGCCTAACAATGCATCATACAGGCAGTATGATTTTTTTTTTTCACATTGTCCGCATATCTGCAACTTTCCACTTAGCTAGAAAAGGTCTCTGGGACTTGCAGGACTTAAGAACTCACAGTTAAGAAAGGGGGCTCTGGCTCTCAGCTCTGTGCTCTTCCTACAGGCTCACACTGCGGGTTTGGGGCACCCTCAGCCTGGACGGGGTGGGCGGGTAGAGTTACCTACCGGTCAGGTCTCTGTCCTTCCTCTATCCGGGTGGTCACTACGCGGTTTCCAGTGATCTGGGTCCGCTTGTAGGGCATTGTGGGCTTCAGTTGTGCTGCCAGGGGACTGTGGGCGACGGCAGCCAAGAAGCGGGCAATGTAGAAAGTGTCAGCTCCTTCTGAACCGGACTCCCCGGGTTCCAGCAGCTCCCAGAGGACCGTGGCTGGGAAGTAGCCCACAAAGTTGGTCTGACAGTGGATGTGGAGCTCATAGCACTCACCTGGAGGAGGGGGGCTGAGTGAGTGCGGGTTGTGTGGGGGTGAACCCCCACCAGCATCCCCACCCTGGATGCTCCCCAGGGAGACCCATTCCAAGGTGGGAGCACACAGGACAGTTGTAGCATGGTTCCCCAAGGACCAGCCCTTCCTCCAGCAAGCCCTTGCCTACCAGAAGCTCCTTCCTTTAGAAACCCACTCACCGGGGCCCAGGGGACAGGGCAGCTCCTGGTCCCCATGATAGAAGGCAAATTGGGGGGTCCGGCAGAATGGGAGGAGGTGGGTGAGGGTGACGGGCTGGGTTCCTCCATTCCGAAGCCTCAGGGTCAGCACCTCCTTGCAGTTCAGATCCAGGTGGATAAGGAGCTGCCCATCCCGGGCTTCATGGGGACCCTGAACTTCCACGTCCACCCCATGTTTCCCGTGAAGATACTCAGCCCTGGGGAGAATGGCAGTCAAGGCGGGGCTGGGGTGGGAGGGGCCTGGCCTAGGGTTTGCCCTCTAAGTTTAAGGCTGGGGAAACTGGCCAAGTGCCATCTGTGCCCAGGCACAGATGGACCCCTCCCCCAGAACAATCAGCTCCTTCCCTCCCCCGCCCCCACTCTTTGGAGGAGGGGGCCTTATCCCAACCAGAGGCAACCCCCACTCTCCTCAGCTAGACAGTTTCTCCCCCCCACACACACTTTCTCTTTCTCTCTCACACACACCTGTCATGAAAGATCTTGGCTAGCAGTGACTTATGGTGTGTGCTGATATCAGAACCTGGTTTCACTTTCTTCTTTTCTGGCACATCGGCAGCCCAGCGGTCCAGTTTGAAGAACCTGACCTGAGTCTTGGTGACGTAGGCCAGATTTGCAATCTTCATCCCATACAGCATGGAGGAGAAGCCAGGGGCCGGGCTCCCAAAGCTGCCGGAAGCAGAGGAGACTGGGAAGTGAGGGAAGGCAGGGCCAGTGGGCAAGGTGGCATGCTGGGGACAGTGTCTGAGGGGGGCTCTGTGTGGGACACACCAGCCCTGCCGTGAACAGGACAGGGTCCAGGGATGGAGACTCAGGCTGGGGATCGTAGGAATTTTCAGTGTTTTCAGGAAAGGCAATGGGACTTCCCAAGACTAAATATAACTGTTTTAAACAGTAGGTCATGGACGTGCATTTCTGAGGAGTAAAGGCCATTCGTGGGCTATTAATTTGGAGGACTAAGAGGGAGAAAGAAATTAAGATTTTGGGGAAAACTATTTGGGACAGAAAAAGAGACAACTCAGTGGGAAGAGCTACGGGGAAGCAAATATACTAAGATGATTCAGAGGGTGGAGCTGGGGTCCAGCCTGATGGGGGAGTGAGAGGGGTCAGAGAGAGAACAGATATCCAGGCTATGCGGCCAACGTGGCTGACGAGACAGCAGTTTCCACCCAAAGTCAAAGGGTGCAGGTGGAACGCAAGCAGGAAGGGAAAGGATCCTTCTCCAGAGATCAAATAGCTTTGCTTTGTGCCTAGAGAAGGTGAAGACAGGGAAAACTGGTCAGAAAGACAAGAACTTCAATGTTTCGTGCCTGGAACTCGGTTTAGTCAACTCAACAAACACGTACAGAGACCTGTTATGTGCCAGACACTGTGCTACATGCTGGGGGTTCAAAGTGGCAGGAGCCCCAGACCCGCCTGGAGGAGCAGAGATGGAACACCTCATTCCCAGCAACAGCGATGGGGCTTCCAGGATAGCACTGAGCCCAGCCTGGGGGCAGGGGTGGGTGTCCACGAAGGCTTCCCCAGGAGTCAGCGTCAGAACTGAGCACTGAAGGATCAATGGGTGCCAACAGGTACGAGAGGAATGCAAAGTGTGAGCCAGGTGGAGGGGTAGGCAAGAACTCATGCGGACGGGCTGGGAGACTGCCCGCTCTGCCACTAGCTGGGTCACTTTGGGTTATTTCACCTCTCAGAGCCTCGCTTTCCTCCTCTACAAAATGGGAACAATGACAGACTTACCTCACGGGGTTGTATGGATTACATGAGACAGGCAATGAACTACTTAACCCAGTGCTTGGCACATAAGGAGACCTCAATAAGGTGAGCTATGGTTAGTATCACACAGTCTGGGTGTACTAGAGTGAAAAGTGCAAGGGAGTGGCAGGAGGCAGCAGAGGCGGGCAGGGACCAGGTCACACAGACTCCTGGATGCCAGGCCAAGAAGCCGGGACTTGACCCTGAAGGCCAGCAGGCCTCCTCCTTTACTGGCACCCAGGAGCCAAACGACATCCCCACATGTGACATACTTCATGGACATATGCAAGATCTGGATAGCTGACCACCCGCCCTGGATGCTTTATGGGGAATGAAAGCAAATCCCAGTTCACAAGAACCATGGTAATCGTTATTTCACTATTAAGGCTACATCAGCATGGTCACTCACTAGCATACAGTAAGGCAATTTCCAGTTATAGACACTTCCCTGGTACCCTGCCCCCTGCCTGTAACTCTGCCCCTTTCCTTCACCCCAAATGAGAATGACACTGTTTGGAAAACTTTGAATGGGCTCTGATTTGTTTTTAACACATAATGAATCATGTGCAAACACAACAGAAAATGCTCAGTAAATGTTAAGTACTATTATTAGTATTTGTATTAGTAGTAATAGTAGCACTAATAGTAGCAGGAGTAGTAACAACTTACTTTCAGCCCGCATCAGAGGCTACACTGTGGTTACAGAACTACCTCGTTGGTGGGTTTTAAGCAGGGGAGAGGCAAGATCATATGTGCATTTCAGATCACTCTGGCATCAGGATTGGAGGGTGGATTTGCTGGAGGCAAGACTGTAGGCAGGGAGACCAGTTAGAAGAAGTCCATTGCAATAGTCCAATCAAAAGATGACAAGGGCAGGAACAAGGCAGTGGTAAGGACAGAAAAGGGGCCAGATCTGATCATACGTAGAATGTAAAATTAGCAGGATTTGGTGATTGACAGGAGGGGAATGGAGACTGGGAAGGAGGAGGAGTCTAGGACAACACACTGATCTGTGGCGTGGCTCCTTGACTATTACTGATAGGAGGTAGGACTGGAGGAGGACGTTGGAGGGACTGACCATGACATTTAGATCTGGACATACTCAGTTTGAGATTCCTGTGATCCAGAGGTAACTGGCTCCAGGGATCGGAAGCTGGGAACTCAGGACAAAATCAAAGTAGAGCGTAATATTAGGGAGTTCTCAGGTAGCAGTTACAACCATTGAAGTGTTTGGGATCTCCCCAGGGAGGGAGGGTGAGTAGTATGAGAACAGCTGAGGCCAGGAGAAATCAGAGAAGGAACCCCAAGAGAGGGAGGAGTATCAGGAGGAAGTCTCCAAGGCAGGTATCAGGCTGAGGGGTCCAGTCATAAAGGGATGAAATCTGGCCATCATCAGCAACTTTCACCAGGCCCGTGTCACTGCGTCACTAAGTTCCGTGGAGGAGGCACAAACTTAAATGCAGACAGAAGCCAAGCTCCGCAGGTAGCTTTGATACCTGCAGCCAGCTCTCTCAAGCACCTGGTATGGTCCCATTGTTGAACCATTAGTGCAAGAAGGGTGACATATCAACGTCACTCATCTCCCAGACAGATGTTGCCAGCAGGGAATGTACGCCCAAGATCTCCTGGCTTTTAAGAGAAACCCCAATAAAAATTTAATATGAAATCGCCAATTTTTGGAAGCTTCTGTGTGGGCACACAGTCAAGAGGAACTCCAGCTTTTGCAACTTCTACTGTGGGTGCTACTACCTATTATTCAAATTATTCTCCATGTCTGACACCACTACCCAAATTCACCTATCCCTGATCTAAGGTGACAGCCATAAACAAATAAATAAAATAAAAAATAAAAATAATATCACAAACTTAGTCCATTCTGGTTGGAAAAAAGGCCCAATGGCCCAATTCTTGTATTATACATCTAGTCACCTACTAGATTTCTTAAAAAAGAAAAGAAAAAGAACAATTCAATAGAAAATGTGAATATTCAACTTAAAGAACAAATCCAGGTGGATCAAAAAAGTATGAAAAGTAGACAAATGCAAATTAAAGTAAAAGTGAGACATCATTTTATTTAACATTAGACTGAGAAAAATAGAAAATAGTCAAAACATGTATTGCTGTTAGGTATATGTGAAAAAGTGAACTCTCATATACTGGTAGAAAGGTATTTCAACCTTGGGAAATAATCTGGCAACACCTCCTAACACTTGTAATATTGGTATCCTTTAACTCAGGAATCCCATTCCTGGGAATGTATCCCACTGGAAGAAAATTACCAAAGTATAACAGGATATGTGTGCAAGAATGCTTACTGCAGTCATTCACAGTGGCCAAGAACTGGAAATAAAACTCATGCCCATCAATAGTGAGATGACTGAATAAACTGTAAACACCCATACCACGAAGTATTATGCAATCATTAAAAAGAAGGGGACACACACACACACACACACTCGCTAAAATTGGAAAGGCTGACAACATGAAATGTTGAGAAGGATATGGAAACACCAGAACGCTCATGTACTGTTGGCTGGAATACAAAATGGTACAATCGCTTTGGAAAACGGTCTGATAGTTTCTTATAAAACTAAACATATTGTAATGTTATAATTTTTAATGAAAAGAATACATTATCACATGTGTGCAATAAAAGCCATTGAAAAAAACAGTGCAACTGTAACACCTAGTGTACACCTAGCACTGGTATTTATTCAGTAAATACTTGCTGGGAGAATGGGTGAAAGAAATATCAAATAATTCCAGATTGTTATTTTATAGATGAAACAGATGACAATGAAACCTTTAAACTGCTGGTCGGCACATGGCACCACGGTGCAATGTCCTGGGATGTTAGGTGTCAGGTTACATATTGTCCATCCTTGGACCCTCTATATAACGGAAGAAAGGTAGTGGAAGGGAACTAAATGTATTAAGACATGATCACACTACTTGCATTTTTTAAATTAAAAATTTTTTAAATTATTTTATTTTTAATATTTAAAATATTTTTACTATTATTTTAAAGTCACACTACTTTTTAGATGGCTGTGTACATCTGGAGTCATCATCAGTTGTAGGCAACAGAATAAAGAATGATTGATTTAAGGAATAAGAGCTTTATTAAAATTGCTGGGAAGTTGGGAGAAGGGCAGCAGTAAATAGGGAAGGCTGAGCAGCCTAACCCCAGATAAGGGCGCATCAGACAACCAGACCAGACCGGAAGACTTTGCTGTCGCCATCAAAAGAGAGGTTAAGCAATGTGCCCAAGATGGAAAAAAAGAAAAAAATAAACATTACCTACCCTATGACTCAACAATTCCACCTCTAGGTATATCCCCAAGAGAAATGAAAATATACATCCACAAAACAACTTGTACAAGACGTTCAGTTTTATTCAAAATAGCCCCAAACTGAAAACAATGTCAGTGAACAGGAGCGGGGATAAACAAACTGTGATTTGTATTCATACAAGAAATACTACTCAGCCACAGAAAGAAACTACTGGTACACACAGCAACATGGTTGAATCTGTGAAAAATGCAAAAGAGTTCACGGTATCTCTGATTCCCTTAAATGGAGTTCTAGAACACGCAGTCATCACAAAACAAATCAGAGCAGTGGTTGCTTCTGGGTGGTAAGAGTGAGAAGATGAGGGAATTTTCTGGAGTGATGTCACATGCTATACCTTGAAAGGGGGTTGTACACAGGTTTATGGATTTGTTAGAATTCATATAACTGTACACTTAAAATCTGTCCATATCATTGTATGTAAATTTTACTTGAAAAAAATCATAAACAAATTCTGAACTCTCATGATAAGCATGCTGAAGTGTTTAGGGGTAAAGTGCACTATTGTCTCTCTACCTTACTTTGAAATGCAACAAGAAATAAAATGTTGGGAAAGACCCCAACAATGCATTAGAGGTGTATACCAGACAACTAGGAGCAATTTCCAGAATGCATTGTTGAGTAAAAAATCGGTATGTGGAAAAAATGTATAACACGATCATTTTTTATAAAACCACAACCAAAAAGATACCCTGGTTGATATCATGAGTTACCCGAGGGTGGAGTGGAATGTGGAAATGGAGGTGGGATGCTGGTATGGGGTGGGGTCCATGATAATAAAAGATAATGATTCCATGTGGGTTAACTTACATCGGGAGTGATGTAAGTTTGCATGCATAAAGAGATAAATGAAAGGGGATCAAAAAAAGTATTAAAAACATTTAAACAAGACAAATACCTGACTGTAAAACAGTAAGGGCCCCCACTCCCTTTCCCAACTACTCGCTTAACTGTTTGATGTATATTTTTGCAGACTTTTTTCTACATACATAAAAACATGGTTTTTAAAGCACACATATTTTTCATGCTACATATACTACTCTGCAACAGACTTCTTTCACCACCGTGGGCATCCTTCCGAGACCACATTTTCCCAGGTCACCTTGCTCTTTTGAATGGTTGCATAGGATAGCACAGCGCCGATGCATTGTGGTGCGTTTAACTCCTTTTCCAGTGATACTCAGGCTGCCTACAAGTTTTGGCTATCTCCAATATCACAATAACCATCTATGCACAAAAACTCTTGCACGAGTCCATGAGTTTTATGAGACAAGCCCCTTGAAGTAGAACTTCTGAGCCAAAGAGGTTGCACCTTTACAACTTTGTAAGTTCTGCCAAGGTGTCCTCTAAATGAGCTGTACAAACCTACGTTCCCACTAAGAACTTGAGAATACCCTTTCCTCGGGCCCTAACATCAGATGTTTTCAATCTTTTAAACTTTTGACAACCTAATAAGGAAAAAATGGCATCTCGTTTAAATTTCCCTGATCACCCACTGGTCCAGGATTCTTCCTTTTGTTTATCAGTCATTTATATTCCGTCTGTGAACTGCTGGATCGTATCCTTTTTCCAAGCTGTTCCTCCTTCACGCCCCCCCTCCTGGTCCATCTCCTAAACTGGCAGGAATTACCACGAAACACAAAAGAGATCAAGTCCCCCAGTTCATGGCTCCACTCTGGGTTAAGTCTAACACTTTAATATGGCACTCCTGGACCCTCCATTTACAACGCAAATGCAAACACAGTAACATTATCAACAATAGAAAATATTTATTGAGCACTTCCTGTGTGAGGTTCTAAGTACCTACCACATTACCTCATTTAATCCTCACAACATCCCTTTGAGGTAGCAGCTAGTATTACCATTCCCTTTTAGAAAAGAAGAGCCCTAGCACAGGTCCTCACTCCACCTGGGGCTTCTGGTCAAACCATCCTTCATGGTACCTCAGCCATTCCCAGCTACTTGTTCCACTGGACTCCCCTCCAGACTTGGCTGCCACTGTGGATGGACATTCTTGATCTGGAATGCCCCGCCCTTGGCCCCTGATGTTTGTTGGGTAAATTATGAGAACTCTTTTTAGGCCCAGTTCAAAAAAGAGCACTAGCTAAAGGAGTGGTATTTCAGAACATAGTATCATATTTGGAAGTGATCTTAAAGGGACATCTAATTCTGTGTTTTACAAACTCTGGGTTGCAACTCTCATTAAGTGGGTCATGACTAGGATTTTTATAAAATTGAAGATGGAATAAAAAAACATCAGAGGGCAGGGAGTGAGGCTATGTGTTGTTTCAAGGACACATACTGTTCTGTGAAAACTGCGCATACCACGCCCTGAAGCAAAACGCATTTTTTCACTGTGGACAGAGGTCCAACCACCAGGCCATTCTCCATGGCAGAAGCCCCAATGAGCTTTCTAAAGCCCTGAGTCTGTCAGTTTCCTACTCTGAAACTTCTGTGCTTTCCTGTTTCACTTACCATTTCAAAAAGAAAACAAAGAACCTCCCACAACACCTCTCCACGGGCCACAAGGTCCTACCCATCCAGCCCTTGCCTTCCTCTGGCTTCATGCCATCGAGTTCTCCTGAGTTCACCCCAAGTCTTTGAAGGTGCACTCCCTGTCTGGAATGCTCCACCCCTGCCCCTTCCATCTGCTAACACCCATTTACCTTTCCTGATTCTGTTCAAACATTACTTTCTCCCAGAAACCTTACATTCCTAGATTAGGTCAGGCCTGTAAGTTACACACTCTCAGAGCACACTGGACTTTTTCTTACAAGCACTTATCACAACAGTAATTAAATAATTATGTTTAATTGCTGCCTCCTTTCCTAGACAGTTAGGTTTCTTCTATGTATCTACAATGACTCACGCAGTGGCGCTTTGCTCACAGGAGGCATCCTGCCCAACATGTGCTGATAAAAGAACGAGTCTCCTGCCCAAGACAAGTCACCTTCTCTCAGAAGCTGTTCTTGACACCAGTCCTTACTCCCAACACGAGACTGCTAACCATCACTGTACTAAAATGATAGCTACCACCCTCCCAAAGCCTGCGCAATTTATTACGCAGGACACACGCCTTACCTACCACAGCTCATTTTGGCCTCACAGAACCTAGAGAGGACGGCATTATTTTACACACTTCAGTTAGGAAAATTGAGATACGATAAGAAATAAGAAACCCCAGGCTGAAGGTGGAGTCGCTTGCCCCCAGGACAACAAACCAAGACTTGATCGCAGTTTCAGAATCTACCAAGAATGTGACCTCAAACCAATCAGTCTGGAATTTCCTGATCAACACTGGTGAGGTAATATGCCAGATAAGACCCCTGCCGCCCTTCCCCCCATCCCCCAGAAAGGTGCTCAAGCCTGAAACATCCTTTCTTTTCTTTTGCTAATTACTTCCTTGTCCAGCCCAGTTCCTGCCTATAAAAACCTTCCATTTTGTACAACTTCTCCAAGCACCTCTCAGTTTACCAGATAAGAGCTGCCCAATTCAGAAATGGTTCAATTCAGGAAGCGTTTAATGACGCCAATTATATCTTACAATGTACTCTGTTGAATTTTTGAATAAGTTGTTCAAAATCAAATGCTACAAGTCAAGGGCAGAACCAGGATTTGAACTCCATCTATCAAAACACTAGACCAGCTAGCACCTGTAGTACTATAGTATGACAGGTTTGTCTACACCTCTGCCATTCCCTACTACACTACACTCTTTAGAGGCAGGAACCAAGGCGCTGGCAGAGTAGAGCCTCCTTAAATAGATTTGCTAAATGAAAATAATGAGATGGGAAAAGGCAAGAGTTAGGAGCAGAGCAATTGTTAACATCATAAAATGACCTGGCTGGAAAGGACCACTCCCTCTCAGGGTAGGAATCTCAGTTGAATTCCTGACAGGGGGAACTTCCTATATCTCCAAGGTGGCCTATTGTCTTGTAGATCTACTCTATCTACGAATTCAATTACAGTCTGCAAACATTTAATGAGCATCTACTACATACAAGGCTCAATGGTGGAGACTGAGAGAAGGTGCAAATATGATGAAAAAGCTTGTCTGTGTCTTCAGAGGATCTGACAGTCTGTCTGGTAGGGGAAGACAGTGCCCTATCAGATGTAACGCAGGCAGAGTGAAATCCGGCTATAACCAAGGTGTGAAGAATGAGATCTGAGAACCCACAGGAAAAAAGCAACGAAATATCATCAGTTGGTCAGAGCCTGGGTTTAAAGGATGCTTAAGAAAACTCGAATTAGAACAAAAATCTCCTCCACTTGAGACGTCGGGAGTGTGAGGGGTGCATGTTGAGTGAACAAAGTTCTGCCTTATGGACTGACACGGGAGTAATAATCCTCTCCACCAGGACAGTCTTTAAAAATAGTCAGGGTTAACTACCTCGTCCTTTCCAGTTTTTCCTCCTTTCAAGGCAAACCTTTCTTGGTTTCTTTTGACTGGGTCTCACAACAAACTATGAATCAACATAGAAGCCTATCCTCCTCCAAACAGTAAATCTCTTATCGATCCTTCAAGGACAAGGTCAAAGCCATCTTCTCCATTGAATTCCCTTGTATACTGTATGCACACCATAGCCTAATGCTCCCCTGGGATTGTTGTCTTCTTCCATCTTTATATTCCCCACAGTGCCCGGCAGTGTGGAAGCTTAAACAGTTTTCATCTTGGCCCCTTCTTCCGATGTTGTTCAAGCCTGTTCATGTCTCTCTTAAAATGTGACACTCATTATTGAAAACAATACGCCAGATTTGATCTGGTCAACATGGAGAGCCACTAACCCCCCCACCCCACACACTTCTGTTAACACAATCCTACACTTCTTTCGCTCTTAGCAGCCATGCTGGCCTTTGGGTCTCCTAAAAGCTAGTCTTTTTCAGAAGGTCTGTTATTAAGCCGAACCCTGTATTTATTTGTGTACGTTTTTTTATTTATCCCTGTTAAATTGTTTCTTGGTTTTCCGCCCAAGGCTGCAGCCTGTTGATAGATGTTTTTGAAACACCATTCTACGGTTTGACATAGAAGTCTCTTTGATTTTCACTTGGATGGCACCAAGAGTGGGGCCCAAACAGCCTTCCACCATAGGGTGGAAGGGGCTCCAGGAGACTGGCCCTGGCCCTGGGTCTCCATGGAGAAGCCACAGGTGCTAATGGACGTTTGGTACATACGCAGTTGGTGCCCTTTTCGTCTTTCCGAGCTCCCTGAGATTCTCCCTCCTACACTGGGGCTCTTCTGGGATCGTGGACCCCCGAGGCAGCAGCCCCTCAACAAGGGGGCGGGGACGCCCGTGCAACCCGCGCCCGGGCTCGCCGCCACCAGCAGGAAGCTCCTTCCCGCGCTCGCGCGACGCCTGGGGCCCCCCACCCGACGCTCCCCTCCCCCATGCCCAGCGCTGTCCCCTAAGCCCCCTTCGAGCAGCGGGGGGCCGCAGGACCCCGACCCAGGCCCGGGGCGCCGAGGGAGCGACCGCGCGGGAGGCTTTCCGCGGGGACTCGGCGCAGGGGCCCGGCGGGGGCAGAGCGGGCGGGCTCCGGGCGGCGCGGGCGGGGCGTGGGCACCGCGCGGGAGGGGAGGTCTGCGCCGCCCCGGGACCGGCCAGCGCCACTGCGGGAGCTGTGTCCCTCCGCTCCCCGGGCGGGAAGGGTGGCCCCGCCGGAGGGGTCGTGGCGGCGAGCTGGGCCCGCGATTCTGAGCCGGGGAGTGGGCCGGCCCGTACCTGATCTTGAAGTCTCGGTTATAAATGGTACGCAGCTGCTCGCGATCTGTCTCCATGTCCAGTCCCCGAACCACCAGGAAACTCTCGAAGCACTGGCCCGTCTCCCGGAGCTGCCGGCAGCTGAACTTACTGGGCATCGCGGCGGCGGCTGCGGCCCAGGCAGAAGGGTACGTGGAAATGAAACTGAAAGTCGCCGCCGCGGCTGAAGTTGACGGCCCTAGGATGAGGGTGCAGCAGGGGGGATACCCCCTAACTCAGACCCCTGATCCTGCAGGGTCCCTTCTCCCCACCAGGCTTTCCTCCTCCGTTCTTTTCCTACCTGAGCCTTCCCTTCGGTCTCCGTCCTATCCCCTCCCCCTCTCCCATTAACTCTTTCCTAAGGAGTCTGACCCCTCCCTCAGGGCCCTCCCCTTACCCCAAGCTCCCTCCCCTGGCTCCTAACCAGACTCAGAACGTAGCTACCGCCTGCCCCCCCACCCCCGCCCCCAACAGTCCAGGAGGACTTCCCAGCCTTACTCCCACGCTCATCCCCCCAGAGCCTCGGGATTTAGTAAAAAGCAGGGGAGCAAAGGGCAGGGACTGGGACCTCGGCCGGCTGCAGCTAGACTGAGGCAGCTCATCCAGCACCTCCCCCACCCTGCCAGGGACATAAACCAGTACGGAAGCGAGCGGCACGCCCCCCTCCCCCATTTTCCCTTCTCGGGCTTTCAGACTCAGGGAGGAAGGCGTAAAAGCCAAAGAAGTTTGAGGGAAAGAACCAAGTGTCTCTGAGATAAAGGTGTGTTCGTGTGGGAGGGGCAAGGGGCTCCGCCAGGACCAACAGTCATTTCTTTGCTGCACAGGCTTCGTTATGTGGAAAGGCTGGTGATCCCTAGCCCTAAGCCATAGGCTTCAGCACTTAACTGCACTCCAGTCTGTATTGTTCTTTGTTACTAGTAGATAAGTGTTGCCCCAGTCATCAAAATATTAGCTTCTTGAGAGGAAAAGACTGTTGTGTTAGGCAATAAATAGTTAATAGCTACAGCATCAGTACCAGGAAGTAAAAGACCAACATGTTTCAGAAAAGACTTAAAACCAACTAAAGGGCTTGGGGCTACCATAACAAACATAAAGCATCTATTTCTGCATCTATTTCTCCTCTGGCATAACAAAAACACACACTAGAATGGGGCAAAGATAGTAAAAATTACACAAAAATTTTTTTCAATAAATATACTAGGGTTCCAAATATATCAAAGGTCAGTGTTGTTCAAAGTAGTTCCCTGTAGGAGGTCACACATTCAATCTAATCTAGTGTTAGGACTGTCCAGACCTCAGGTCATGCTCCAGCTGGGCTATCCTTCTACCTTTTCCAAGGCCAACAACCAACTAAAGCCAGGAACAACACGCTTCAGCAACAGGAAATGCAGAGTCAGAGGGAACTAAAGTTACAGACATGGAGAAAACAGCAGAGGAAAACACGTTACCTCTTAAAAATTGATTTTGCAAAGTAGAGGAATAAACTAGGAAAGTAGGCAAAGATTTTCCCCTTTTTCTCTCCTAATTACCTGGTGAGGCCTGAGAGAAGTAAGAAGAGTGAACTTCTCAAAATTGTTACATTTCAAAAACCTACCACCCACATTACCCACCCAGAGTCTCTGGCTCCACTCTGATTAGCAAATCTTCAATCCCCATTATTCTTGGATACCATAATCTCTGGCTAGGCCTATCTTCTGGATGTTCTCAAAACATACACAGCTATGGGGGCGGCCCATTAGTTCAGTTGGTTAGAGCGAGGTGCTCTTAGCAGCAAGGTTGTGGGTTCCATCCCCACATGGGCCACTGTGAGCTGCACCCTCCACAACTCAATTGAAACTACTTGACTTGGAGCTGATGGGTCCTGGAAAAACACACTTAAAATAAATAAAAAGTTAAAAAAAATACACAGCTATAATATAGTAAAAACTTGGATAAAAATGTGGTTATGTGGCTTTGATTACAATGAAACCTCTCCAAACCAGTTTCATCTGGGAAAAAAATACACTTCACATGGAGTTGCTATTTTGAAACATGCTGGCTAGATGTCTAGAATGGTCTTCATCCCCATCTTTTACATCCAGCTCGGGTCTCACTTCCTTGAAGCCTTCTTCAAATCCGTCTGTACTACAAGAATCTAACTTTGAAGTAATAAGGTTGATTTTAGTACGGGTCCAAATAGCACAGAAGGCAATCTGAAAGTTAACTCTAGCCAATGATGTTACTCCCAAGATAACTAATTTGATGATTAAAAGCTCTCTCTCTATATATATTTTTAGTTTTTATTGGGGATACTGGGGAACTGTGTTTTTCCAGGACCCATCAGGCCCATGTGAAGTCGTCGTTTTCAATCTAATTGTGGGACACACAGCTCAACTGCAAGTCAAGTTGCTGTTTTCAGTCTAGTTGTGAAGGGCGCTGCTCACTGGCTCAGGTGGGAATCGAACTGGCTACGTTGGTGTTGAGCACTGCATTCTAACCAACTGCACCCACGAGGGGTCCCTGGGCTCTATGTGCTTAATTCTCATTGCTCCATAGTAACTTGGGTTCTAAAATTCAGCATTTGAATGTTCTCTAACTGTATGTATTCCAACTAGACTGTACTTCCTAAGGCAACTCTGATAGAAACTAAAATGCTGGAATTAGCTTACGATAGGCCAGAGTGACTGTGGTAGACAGAAGATGATCATTATTTACAGATTCTGTATTTACAAATTCACCTACTAACACTTATTTGTAACCTCAAAATTAATACCTGTGGTCCTCTTGCAGTCATTCATGGCATGTCCAGAGCTGCAAAAAAAAAAAAATTGAGATGCCCAATGGGCCTGTTCCCAGCTGAAGTGGAACAAGGTGATGGTCTGCCTTCTTGTTCTGACCCACATCATGGACTAATGTCCTTTTTGTGGTCTAGTTCGTGGTCAGTTTTGGCAGTTTTGTACTTTTTGTGGATTTCATTGCTTAAGATTGCCCTCCAAGCCTATGAAGTGCTGAAGTGCTGTCTAGTGTTTCCAAATGACTGACAGAATTCCTTTAGATAAACTTCATTCGGGCATAAATTATAGTGCTGCTGGCCATGAGCTCAGTGTTAATGAACAAACAATGTATATTAAATAAGGTGATTTAAATAGACACACATGTATAACAAGATTATGTATTGATCAGCTGACAAAAATGTCGTGACCAGAAACCCACAGGAATCTAACCCTGTATTTCCCACAGGAGCAATGTTTCAGTGTTCGCTAACGTTTGCTGGCAACGTTATAGAAATAACTACTGTGAATGAGCATCAACTGTACATTCTCATATATAACGGAATACTTTTTGATACACTGGATTTGAAGAGGTGTGAGGTTGGTTTCTGCTCTCAGACTGCTTAGATCTACCCCGTGCTTTTCCCTCCCCTGTCCGTTCAAAGGAGAATTTCAGTTAGCTCAATTTATCTTATTGGACCATCAGTTTGGTTCCATGTATTGTCCTTTCTTTGACTTTCCACCTAGTAGGTAGCTTGGTAGTTCCATAGAAAATTATACTCATAGTCATAAATTGGCATTCAGATACATGTTATTTTTGGGGGAGTTTGGAGAGAATGTGCTAAGGTTTGCCAAGCATCTCATGAACTTAGATGAGTCCAGCATCCAAGTTCTAAATTACAAAACAGAGAACAGGTACTAGAACTAGCTAACTAACAGAAGCACAACCACTCAGGCTCAAATGAAACAAATGGTCTTCAGCAGTGTAATTCCAAACCCAAATAGAGGAGTGTGGCCTCACAGAAAACTTCCTGGCTGGAAAACCTTTGCCCTAGAGATACAACAGGATAAATAGACATAGTTCAAGCACATATTCTGCGGAAGGTTAAGGAAGTCGGGTCTCTGTAGGACTTGGCAAGGAGCGTTGACTTCCTCCCCGTTATGCAAATAACCAAGGGCTTTCCATGTCCATACACTAAGGTTTTACAAGTCTGTAAAGGCTAAAGAAATCCATGGGATTTCCAGTCTGGGGGCAGGCTGACTAAGCTGCCTCAAAGGCAGAGGCCGTAACGGCAGAATCTGCACTACCAGCACAGAGTGTAGTAATTACATGTCCTTCCAAAGGTGGCCATCTGAATTGGCCTTGGAGGGAGGCTGAAGCACTGAAATGCCTCTGGCTCTTCTGGGAGCCAAGATAAAAGCCTTTCCTGCATGGCTGTAGTTCTGTCAGACTTGTATGGAAGGAAAGAAAAAATTAAAATTAAGTCAGTGTGAAACAGTCCCCAAGTTAGAGGTACAGGGTTTTGAGCATTTCTATTTCCTGCTTAGTGACTGTGACCATACTGGGGCCTTGCTTTCTGAGTGACAGGTAGAACACACAACTAGATTTTTCTTTCTGACAGAAACAGAAAGCCCAAAACAAAACCTCGGACCCACCAGTAGACTGAGAGAAGAGCAGTATGTTCCATAGAGACATTGGTCTGACTGAAAAAACAAAACAAAAAACCACCTGTTCTTTCACAAATCTTTGTATATTCACTGTATCTGGAACAGTTGAAAGTAGGAACCAATTTCAGAAACCCTGAACATTCTCACCAAGTAAGATCCAATGCAGTTCCACATCTTACTTCGAGAACAAAGGCTGAAGAGGTGGATCAAAAAGGAGAGGCTCAGACACTTTAAGAACAAAACAGGTATATTTCTATTGGACTGCCTGATACAGAGGATAGTGCGGTGTGGATGGATAGCAGGAATGACAAATAATACAAATATATTTTATTTGAAATAAACAAAACTGCTTACACAGCTCAACGGGTCACTTGGAAACAAACTCTTGCTTGACTATGTTACTGAGCGGAAACAAAGCTGAAGCACAAACACCCTTCCTTTTTGACATGTAGATGGAGACAGGTAGGAAGACACTACTTGGTTTTTAAAAAACTGACCTTCCCTTTAAGGCCTGGTCATAGAAGTGTAAACAATGTAAATGAACCCACCATTTCAGTCGTCGTAGCCTCTCTGTCACCTGTGTATTTGGAGATCGCACAGACACCTGCCAATATACCTGGGGAGGGTTGCTGTGTCACAGTTACAATTGAGTTCCTGGCAGGCAGGACTGAGGAAAAGTAACTTGGAATAAGCTTTACATCACTAGTATAGAACAAAGCACTAGTAGTCTCTTAAATAACAGGTTACAACAGAAAGATACTGCCTGGGAGTTCTCCTTTTCACTTTGGTTCATGCTTACATTTTGTGAGTCACATAGTTGTCTGACTCATTTGCTTATAGTACCATCCTGCCACTAAGTATTAAAGCAGAAGAAACCTATTGTTTCTTCAACATCTGCCTTTTTCAAGTTTGATCATCTACTACATCCCTCACACGCCAGCAGTTCTTGAATGTTAAAAAAAAAAAAGAAACTAGTAAGAAATGGGTAAAACTCTGCTAAAAATGCAGATGTCTGTCACTATAATGGTCCTAGGTGGGGAGGAGACGACGAGGGAGGGGAAAACTGACACGTTAATGTGCAGGGAATGTGGTTCAAGTCTTTGGAATTAAAAACAACTGCCTCAGAGAAGCTGACTATGATGGGGTTTCCAGGAACCTTCCTCTGCCCCCCTGGGAGGACCTGAAGACCCCCAACCCAAACTTGTGAAAACTACAGTTATGCGATGCTATAAATGATTAAAGCAGTCGAGGGAGAAGGATGAATATGTCTTCATTCAGCTACAGTTGGGAGCGTAGCCTCTTTAGCTCTTGGTGGGTCAGTATAAACCACAGAAGTACCAGGAGTGTTTTGAAGGTCACGGGTAGAAAAGCACTAAACATATTACCTGTCTATATCAGCAAGAGGGGCTTCATGGCTAGGGAAATTTTCTAAACAGTAAAATGACTCCAGGAGAGGTCTCTCTCGCTCCATCATTAAATGAGGCAGAATTTAAGAGAAAAAAACAAACAAAAAAATAAAACACAAGATGTACAAGTAGATATAGTCAAAACAGAAAATTACAAGGCAGAAAAAACAAAAGTATCAAGACAATGCTATAGGTCCGACAGTATTCCATGAGGCTACAAAACCTGTTAACTTTGAAAGCCCTAGCAAAATATCACTCTTGTTTATAAATCAGTTATTTATCATATGACCACATGTTGAATCCTTTCTTTACATGTACTGAAGAAGCCTACATTCAGCTTTCAAGCATTCTGCATCTCCTTGCCAATCTTGTAGCTGAGTATCTTGTTCCAGTCGATCTTGGTCCGGGTGACCGGAAGCTGCCGGCGCAAGGCTTTGAACGTGGTATCTGACATTGTCTGATAGTTTTCACTAATTGCTGTCTGCAAGAAACAACGAAGACGAATTGCTGGGACAGATAAGGAATGACTGGGAGTAGGAAAGTAACTAAGGTCAAAGGACGTATTTGAGTCCCGTAAGGACAGACAGGACGTACTAGTTCTCCTGAGCTCCTTGCCAATCTCTGAAGTGGGTTGACAAGTCCACCTATACTATTTCTAAAGCGAGGGCTATAGTCCCTTCCAATGTCGAAACCTTGCCTGTGAGCACAACGCCAAGTTGCAAGGTCTGCCAATTCTCCACACTCAGTAACGCTGAACACACCTATATATTTATGTTAAAGGGACACAGAGAAGTCTAACAAAGGACGTTAACAGCAAAACAAGGTAGTAGTAGATCTAGAAAAAGTAGTTCCAAACCTTCTTACCTGGTACTCATTTTCTGCATGCTCTATGATTTTAACAAACTCCCTGGCAGTTTGGTCTTCATTCTAATGGAGGAACGAGGAGGGGAAAATAGGAATTTTTTTTTTAAAAGTGTAAGCAATGAATATAAAGGTAACTGAAAAGTCCATCTTCACTAACATCTGTACAATTTATAGTTCATCGAGTGTTCTCATGCACATTATCTTTGGTTCTCACAACCTTGTGAGGTAGGTCTGTTATCATTACCTCCACTTTGCACATGAGAACATAGAATCCTCTTAAGTGATGTGACCAAAATTATAGAGATGGGATCTGAATCCAGGTCTTTGCCCTTCCCCCCCAAAAGCCATGCTCTCTGCAAGCTACCACAGTATGCCCAAAAGACATGATCATGATGTCCTGAGATT